>NC_080172.1:75884541-76077041 GCF_950295315.1 Erinaceus europaeus | reverse complement strand
GTCCTCTGGTGGCCAACAACACTAATCAGTAGTTCTAAACCATAGACAGTTCCCAGAACTCCCCACACCTACCTTCAAGTATTTCCTTCTTCGTTCTCTGAACTTCCAGATCCCTCTGGACTTCCCACACCATATTTAGTTCTTTGAATGTTACCATCGCAAGACAATGGGCCCCTTAAGATGGAGACTATGCCTTTCCTGTGCATTCTCAGCATCTGTCATCTTCCTGGTGAGCATTCTGTAAACACCTGTCCAATTACTAGGCAGTCAGGGAAACAAACTTGGGCACACCCAAGTGCACTCAGAGAAGTGTGATACAGATGGTATGACTGGTTGGTATATGTAAGGCTGAATGACAACTAAAGAAACCAAGACAGCTGAGCCTGGATAGGAGTGGTGTAATGATTTACCTTCATGTCAACCCGTCAAGTGGAATTTGATGTAATTTCTGCTATTCTCTGCAGACTGAGAATTAGAATCTCTAGTTGTGGGGCCTAGGTGGTGGATGCACATTACCATGTGCAAGGGCCAGGTTCAAGCCTCTAGTCCCCACCTATAGGGGGGATGTTTCACAAATAGTGAAGTCTCTCTCTCTCTCTCTCCCCCCCCCCTGAGTTATCACTGGGACTTGGTGCCTGCACTCCAAATCCACTGCTCCTGGAGTCTATTTTCCCCTTTTGTTGCCCTTGTTGTTTATTGTTGTTGTTGTTATTGCTGTCATTGTTTTTGGATAGAACAGAGAGTAATTGAGAGAGATGGGGAAGATGGTGGGGGAGGAGAGAAAGATAGACACCTGCAGATCTGCCTCACCACTTGTGAAGCAACCCCCCATCAGGTGGGGAGCAGGGGACTTGAACTGGAATCCTTCTGCTGGTCTGTGTGCTTTGCGCCACCCACTGCACTACCGCCCAGCCCCCAGTCTCTCTCTTTGACGTCCTCTCTATCCCCTCCTGTCAATTTCTTTGCTATCAAGTAAAAAAGAAAAAGAAAAAGGAAGAAAAAAAGAAAAAAAATCTCTAGTTGGTGGGAGAGAGACATGATGCAAAATGAAAAGCAGCTTTGAGGATCACTGTGACATTTGGGTACACTTGATGGAGGAATGGTGCCTTGCAAAGAAGCAATGATTCCATGGTGACCTAAAGAACTCCCTTGGGAGACAGGCAGTAGCCCAGCAGGTTAAATGCTCGTGGTGTGAAGTGCAAGGAACTGTACAAGGATCCTGGTTTGAGTCCCCGGCTCCCCACCTTCAGGGGAATCACTTCACAGGTGGTGAAGCAGGTCTGCAGGTGTCTATCTTTCTCTGCCCCTCTTTGTCTTCCCCTCCTCTCTCCATTTCTCTCTGTCCTATCTAACAATGATGACATCAATAACAACAACAATAATAACTACAACAATAAAACAACAAGGGCAACAAAAGGGAAAATAAATAAATATTTTTTTAAAAAAGAACTCTCTCCTGGGGAGTTGGGCGGTAGCGCAGTGGATTAAACGCAGGTGGTGCAAGGTTCAAGGACTGGCGTAAGGATCTTGGTTTGAGCCCCCAGCTCCCCACCTGTTGGGGAGTCACTTCACAAGCGACGAAGCAGGTCTGCAGGTGCCTATCTTTCTCTGCCCCTCTCTGTCTTCCCCTCCTCTCTCCATTTCTCTCTGTCCTATCCAACAATGATGACATCAATAACAACAACAATAATAACTACAACAATAAAACAACAAGGGCAACAAAATGGAATAAATAAATATTAAAAAAAAAAAGAGCTCCCTCCTGAAGGGTCCTAGCACCACCTCAGGACTTTGATGGATGGAATTCTTGTGTCAAGTGAGTAGTTCAATTAGATATTGTTGAAATCCTGAATAACATAGATTCTAAGATCTGCAGGTCCCAAATAACTCTAAAATTTTATAATACTCTCACCTAAACCACAGCATTACCCAGTTCAGACAACTAACCATTCTCACTCCTCGTTTGTCTTCTTATGCTTCTACCCATGATGCCTAGCCCACCTGATCGTCTTGTTGGGAAAAAAATACTATGACACTGAGAAGTATATAACCTGTCCTAGATTTTATAGGTAACAATAAGACACAGATATGTATATATCCTTATTTCATTAACGAGGGAGGATAGAGAGACAATTCTGCCATATGAGGTGTCCTGTACTCCACCACTGCTCTATCAGACTTTTAATAGGAAATTGAACTGTCAGGTTCAACATACAAAAGCAGATGACTTTTCCAAGTTCCTTATGATTTCATGAGTCAAGTTGTCCTATGAGGTTTTTGTTTGTTTGTCTGTTTCTCATCATTTTGCTTTCATGCTCTATCTGAAGTTCAAGAACACAGACTAGGCAATATGGTTATGGGAAAGACTTCTGGGAATAATTACCTGTGTAACCTCAGATAAGTCACTTTATGACAGTTTCCTCTTTTACAAAATGAACATAGTAATAAAATTAACCTGACATGGTTATTATAAAGGTAAAATGAAACCACTGTACGTGGATATATCAGTACTAGTAAACATTAACTAGTGTGATAAGTACTGGATAAGGACAGGACTTGAGACTAGAGAGCTGACTTCTCATTTGAGCATTCAGAGCAGAGTGCAGTGTCTTTAGCTGGTCTCTGCCCAGCACCAGGCATTCCTCAGAGCTTTCACTGAGTGCTGTAGCTGAGTATAGGGGGCAAGAGATGATAGTTATTTGCATAGAGGGATTAAACTGGGGGCCTGGGTGGTAGTGCAGTGGGTTAAGTGTACATGGCACAAAGCGCAAGGACCAGCGTAAGGATCCTGGTTTGAGTCCCCAGCTCCCCACCTGCAGGGGAGTCGCTTCACAAACAGGTTTGCAGGTCTTTCTCTCCCCCTCTCTGTCTTCCCCTCCTCTCTCAATTTCTTTCTGTCCTATCCAAAAACAATGACAGCAATAACAATAAAAACAACAATGATAAACAACAAGGGCAACAAAGGGGAAAAATAGCCTGTAGGAGCAGTGGATTCATAGTGCAGGCACTGAGCCCCAGCAATAACCCTGGAGGCAAAAAAAAAAAAAAAAGATTAAACCAGTATGTAGCACCAGATGATGTTCCTGTGCTGCTGTCTGTGGACCTGAAACACAGTTTGTTACTTCTCTGGAAAACAGGTGGCAGTGGAGTCGCATCAACAGTCCTATGTCCTCCCTCCTTCTTCCCATAACTCCTGCTTATGGTTACTCTTGCTACCAAACAGAATTTTAATAAATTGCTGACAACCAGTGAAGTATCTTCTTTATGTGTGAACACAGGGAATTCCTTTCCTCTAATGTGTCTATAGGGATATTGAGAGGGAAAGGAGAGTTAGAGAGGGAGAGAGACAGAGAGACACTTGCAGCCCTGCTTCACCACTTGTGAAGCGTTCCCCCTGCAGGTGGGGACCAGAGGCTCTAACCTGGGGCTTTGTGCACTGTAACATGTGCATTCAACAAGGTGTGCCACTGCCTGGCCCCTTTACCTGTCTCTCTATTTTTTCCCATTTTTTTCCTATGGTCCTGCCTTCCCTTCAATTTTAAGGCATAGCTACACTTATTACTACTTTCAAATGTCTTTCTTTTTTTCCTTTTCTCTTTCAGGGTCTTGATGGAATGGGGTTTCAGAACACTCTAGTCATCTTCCTCTAACATTTTCCCCCTCTGGGAATATGGTTCTAAGTTCTTTTTGGAGTGCAGAAGGTAGGAGTTCTGGCTTCTGTAATTGCCTCTTTGCTGGACATGGGCATTGGCAGGTTGATCCATACCCCCTGCCTGTTTCTGTCTTTCCTTAGTGGGGTAGGGCTCTGGAGAGGTGAGGTTCCGGAGCCCACTGGTGCAGCTATCCACCCATGGAGTTCAGGATGGAATCATAGTAGCATCTGCAACTTGCTGTCTAAAAGGCAGTTAAATAATGAGGCAGGACAAAATGTTTAATAAATAGGAACCAGAAAGTAGAAATAAAGCAGATGAGATTAGGGATTTTAGGGTGGTAAGAAGCTGGCAAGTCTATTTTAGTTACATTCCTTGAGGCCCATGATTTTAGTGATTTTTGCATGAGCTTGATAGTTAATGTGTAGGTGGCCTAAAAATATTGCCTGGGAAGAATTAGTGAGAGTTGAGAATAGAGCTAGACTAGGGCAGAGAGTAGCTCTCAAACTTGAAAAAAGTATATGAATACAGTTAACTGTTTACCACATCAATCTGACCCAGGGCCTATGTATATTTATATTTAGCTCAGGAGCTGTGTAACCTCTGACTCCCTGTCAGTGTGAGTTCATAGTCCATGGTCATAAGTAAGCTGCACTCATTTCAGGACCAGTCTTCCTCGAGTGGCAGAGTAGGCCTTCCTTCAGAGAGTAGGGCAGTCCCTACCATTGCTACTTTATAGTGATGGCAGGGTCCTGGAGAGGCCGTTGAAATGGCTTATGGAGACATTCCTGATGGAAGTGACCCAGTGACGGTGGAGAGGGGTCTGTTAGAGGTCTAGGCCCATTGTATCTACAGGGGAATCCTTGGATACCCTGACTTGGGCCCCAGGTCATGGAGTGGCCTAGTAGTGACCAAAGAGGCCACCACTGAGTGAGCCACTCTCTTGCCCTTTTCCAGTTTTTATAGTCCTTTATTTATCTGATGGGCCTGGTATTCTCTAAGCTGCTAAGGCATTGAATGTCATTTGTTGTATCCAAACTGGTCTATGGTCTCTGGCCTCAATTTGGGAAGGAAATACCCCTAGGATTTTAGTGGATGTCTGTATTTTAAGAGGCATCAGTTGGAAAGAGGCGGCCTATTTTGGTTGCTTCCTATGGCAGTGTGACCCTCTGGCTGAATTCCTCCCCAGCCCTTAACACACACTCACATATCCCTACACAGCATCAATCCTAAATGATAATCACCTGTGTTCAACTTGGCTCTCGGAGACAGAGAGGGCACCCTGTGAACATACTCTCCCCCAGAGATGCCTGTGCAGCAATCCAGACACACTTACTCCTCTGCCTTTTAATTAGCTCAAGGAGTTGCAACCTCACAGTATTTGTGTGCTTGCCAGCTGTGCTTTTCGGGAAGTTCTCTGGTCTGTGCTCATCCCATCTCCTCCCTCAGTGTTAATTACAAAGCTGGCTCTCTTCTTGCTTGGAAGTATGTGTGCTGACCTTCCACACAGAACCCAGCACATTCCAGGGCCTTTCTGAGCCAGCAGGCAGAGGGCTTAGGGGACCCGCATGTGGACACACAGCTCTCAGGTCCTGGAGCAGGGTGGGAGGGCATGGCCTTTGAGCTAAAAGAGATTGCACTTAGCAGTGACTACTCATCCTTAGGCTGGAGGGGAGGGGGAAAGGGGGGGATGGTTTAAGAGAAAGCTGCCTCTATCCCTTGCAGAGCCCATTCTCCAGGCTGCCTGACACCTTATGCTCCTGAAGCAAGAGGTCCACAGAGCCCATCTGCCTCCTTCCTAGAATGCTACCTTATTTCTCCTTTCCCCACAGGAGCCCCAAGTGACTGCATGGCTGACATCTAATCTCTCCCTGCTGGCTGACTTTTTAATTAAAGTCTTCTTCACTCTACAGTTACCGCTTACTTTGTTTATGTATTCCTCTTCTGACCAGATCACACTTTTGACTCGAGTTTTAACTTTTCCAGGGTTCAGCTTGCCCACATTTTTAGAAATATTTATTATCATTTATGCATTTATTGACTGGAGATAGAAACTGAGATGGAAGGGGGAGAGAGAGAGAGAGAGAGAGAGACCCATAGAACTGCTTCACTGCTTGAGAAGCTTCCCCCCTGCTGGTGGGGTCCAGGGGCTTGAACCCAGGTGCACTCAACCACCACCTAACCCCTCACCTCACAATGAAACAGGTTGGTTGCAGACTGGGATGCTTTCCAGCAGCTGGGCAGCCACACCTCTCCCGTTTGCTGTGGGCTGCCTGGGTCTCCACGTTGCACCTTACGGCTGAAACCCACAAGGGTGCAGCTTTCTTCCTTTTCCTTCCTGTGAACCCCACTGTGGTGTCTCATCTGCACACCTCTGTTTGGGCAGGGTTTTTATTTATTTTATTTTTTTTACTGGAGCACTGCTCAGGTCTGGCTTATGGTGATGTGAAGGATTCATAGCCTCAGGTATTAGAGTCTGTTTGCATAACCATTGTGCTATCTTCCCCACTCTCCCTTGTTTAGTTTTTTTTTTTTTTTTTTTTAAGGAGATTGTGGAAAGAATTTAGCTACTAGACCATTGGACTCGCATGCCTAAATTTTCCAGTTCAATCCCCAGTGCTACAAGTACCAGAGTGGTATTCTGGCATCTCTCTCCCTTTCTTCCTTTTGTTTCATGTGGAACACTCTCTCTACGCAACAAATACATAATTAAAAATAATTTTAAAATAAAGGGTATTTTTACTGGATTCAAAACCCAAATAGTAGAAACTTCCACATAAGAAAAATTATTATTTCTTCAAACTTTATTTCCCGGTGTTATTAGGTACTGTGCATAGTATCTTACGGATCTTTCTATTTTTTAAAAGAACAATTTTATTATTATTTATTTTCCCTTTTGTTGCCCTTGTTTTATTTTTGTTGTAGTTATTATTGTTGTTGTTACTGATGTCGTCGTTGTTAGGTAGGACAGAGAGAAATGGAGAGAGGAGGGGGAGACAGAGAGGGGGAGAAAAAGATAGACACCTGCAGATCTACTTCACTGCCTATGAAGGGACTCCCCTGCAGGTGGGAAGCCAGGGGCTTGAACTGGGACCCTTATGCTAGTCCTTGCGCTTCGCACCACCTGAGCTTAACCCACTGCACTACCCCCCAACTCCTGGATCTTTCTATTTTTAATTGCCACCAAGGTTATTGCTAGATATGATAAATCTACTGCTCCCGGAGGCCCTCTCCTCCATTCCCCTCTCCTCTCTTCTCTTCTCCTCTCCTCTCCTCTCCTCTCCTCTCCTCTCCTCTCCTCTCCTCTCCTCTCCTCTCCTCTCTTCTCCTCTCTTCTTCCCTCCCCTTCCCTTCCTTTCCCTTCCCTTTCTCTTCTCTTCTCTCCTTTTTTTCTTTGCTAGGACAGAGAAAAATTGAGAGTGAAGGGAATAAAAAGGGAGAGAGGAGGAGAGAGACATCTTCATCTCCGTGAAGCTTCTCCCCTGCAGGTGGGAATGAGAGGCTTGAACATGTGTTATTAACTGAGTGTACAACTGCATGGCCTCTGAAACTTTATTAATTTTTCATGACGCTTAATAGTCATGTATCAGATTCAAAGCCAGTCAACTCCTTAAAAAAAAAACACACACAACTCTTTCACTCTGTCATGTATTTGCTATTTAGAATCTTGGTACCTGTCCCTTCCCAACCCTAAGACTATATAAATTCCACTTTAAGATCTCTCTCTTTCTCAGTCTTTTTTTATTTTTAATTTTCTTTATTTGTTGGATAGAGATAGCCAGGAATCAAGAGGGAATGTGGAGAGAGAAGAGAGAGAGAGAGAGAGGGAGGGAGAGAGACCCCTGCAACACTGTCTCACCACTTGCAAAGCTTTCTCCTTACAGGTGGGGACCAGGAGCTTGACCGCGAGCCCTTGCGCACTATAACGTGCACACTCAATCAGGTGTTCCACTACCAGCTCCCTTTCTCAGTCTTTACAGCCTCTCCTTTGTTGTACTATAATTTTTTATCTCAGGGTGTCTTTGTCCAAGTGTCTTTAAAAAATTTTTTTTTGATTTGCGATTAACAGTAGGTTACAAGATTGTAAGATCACAGTGTATAGTTCTATACTCCACCCAACACCAAGGTTCTGTGTCCCCATCGTCACACCTCCCAGTGACAACCACCACAGTTCTCACAAGTCTTAGAAACAGTTTCCTTGCTTGTTTTTTTTTCTCAGGTTTATATGTCTCAGTTCTTTAGATTCCACATATGAGTGAAACCATCTGGCATTTGTCTTTCATCTCTTTACTTATTTTGCTAAGCATAGCCACCTCCAGTTCCATTTTATCCCAAAGGACACAATATCATCTTTTAATGGCAGAATAGTATTTCATGGAATATATGTATATAGCCTATAACTTCTTTAGTCAGTCATCTATTGATAGGCATTTCGTGTTTCAGTGTCTTGACGCAGATTCCATTACTTGTGCTGCTAGTTGCTTGTGCTCCCTGGTAATCTTCAAATGATGGACTTTATGTGTTATTATTATTATTACCTTTTTTGTTTGTTTTGTTTTTACTAGAGCACTGCTCAACTCTGGTTAATAGTGGTGCAGGGAATTGAATCTGGGACCTTGGAGCCTCAGGCCTGAAAGTGTTTTTGCATAACCATTATATTCTGCCCTTTCCCAACTGACAGAATTTAAGATTAAATACACTTAAGATTATGGTTGAAATCATTAAAATGGAGAATTATCTAAATAACTTGAAGAGGGCTCCAAGAAGAAAAGAATCAGGAGTTGTGGGCAGCCAGAGGAGTTTGGTCTTAAACTGGAAGTGGCCTGAAGCCAGCACTTCCTCCTCGGACTGAAGTCAGTGAAGCAGAAGCAGGCAGGAGTCACCAGCGTTCATGCTGCAGGAGGAAAATTCACCTGGGCTGCTGACCTCGCACCTTTTGGTTTGGTTGGAAAGGTAGCTCAGAGCCCCATACCATCACTGAGTCTATCCAGGAATGTAATCTTTCTCTCCATCTTCCTCTCTTCTAGTGCCACTTAATAATTATTTTATTTTTTTATATTTTATTGGGGCATTAATGGTTTACAGTAAATACATTTGTTGGTACATATGTAAAATTTCTCAGTTTTCTGCAAAACACTCTCACCCCCAGCCTAGGTCCTCCTCCACCATCATGTACCAGGACCTAAAAGCCCATCCCCACCCCTCACCCTGTACTTTACTTTGAGATGCACCAAAAGTGAATACACTAAACCTAGTCCAAGTTCTTCTTTGTTTCCCCTTTTTGTTCTGTTCTTATTTCTCAACTTCTGTCCACGAGTGAGATCATCCCATATTTATCCTTCTCTTTCTAGCTAATCTTACTTAACATGATTCCTTTAAGCTTCATCCTAGATGAGGTGAATTCATCATTCTTAATAGCTGAATTATATATATCACAACTTACTTAGCCACTCATCTGTTGTTGGACACCTGGGTTGCTTCCAGGTTTTGGCTATTACAAATTGTGCTGCCATGAACATAGGTAGACACACATCTTTTTAGATAGGTATGATTGATTCCTTAGGATATATCCCCAGGAGAGGAATTCAGGGTCATAGGGTAGGTCCATTTCTAGCCTTTTGAGAGCTCTTGTTTTATTTTTATTTTTATTTTCCAGAACACTGCTCAGCTCTGAGTTGTGGTGTTGTAGGGAATTAAACTTGGTGCTTTGGGGCCTCGGGGTGTGAGAGTTTCTTTGCATATCCATTATGTCTCCCTGTCCCCACCTGATAATTTTATCTCAAATTATTACTTCTGTGAAGTACTTTCTCTTCAGTCACATGGTTCTTGGTCTAGAAGAGTCAGTGCTGTTTAATGGCTCAGCTGTGAACCAGAGTCCTAAATGAGTGACCTTTCTCTGTGTTTGAACTGCTGTCCCCACACATACCCAAGAAGTGCTGACTGATGATCCCAACAACAGTGATGACTGACTCCAGGTGCCACAAGATTCAGAATGACCAAGAATGGGGATGTTTGGGTGGGAAGTATTGAGCTTCATGCCCACATCTGTGAAAAATGGCTTGCTTGTATGGTGGGTATGATTTACATAGTGATACCATATTCAATATTTAATTAGGTAGGAAGTGTCCCTCCCAAGTCACACCCAGTGGGAGTGGGTTATTGCGTGGTGCAGCAGGGACACAGGAAGGGAAAGCAAGTGAGTGCCTTGGGTAAGCCACCTGGTCTTTAATTAGGAGCTTCAGGAAGACACCTGCAAGCCCATCCCCTAGGAATAGCCCCCAGATGTCTTCCTGCTCCTGCCTGTTATTAAGGGGATTATCCAGTCTCTGAGCAGGGACAGCCCAGTCCTGGGGGCTTTCAGGTGAATTCCTGCTCGGACTGGAGATACACACATTCAGGTGTGGTCCAGCCCAGAGAATGAATTCCCTGAGGACAGGGGCTCAAGGGGACCAGAGGAACACTCACTCAGGAGTGTGGTTATAGCCTGGAGGAGAGTTGGAGACAAGTGAAAAGAGGAAGAATCTTGACTAAGTGACCAAGCTGAATCTCATATGCAGAGTACTTAGAACTGAACCTGGCCTGCAAAACCTAATGATTAAGTGCTGTGTTCTAGAAATGAAGGGCAAGATTGAGTTTGTCCATGAGAATGAATGCTGCAGTGTGGAGAACAGAGTGAAGGTGGCATAAAAACGGCAGGAGGAATAGGAAGGAGTAGAGGGGAGGCAAGGGCTGGCAAGAACCTGAGAACACAGCTGTGATTTTGCTGATCAGGAAAGACTGAGAAAGGTGGGCCCCTGGCTGAGGTGCCCCTGCAGAGAAGAGGGAGGAGGACCTTTTTTCACAATGTTGGAGTGAGTAGGTTTTTAATAAACATTTGTCATTTGCTTACTTAAATAGTGGGTTGACCCAACTGGAACAAAAAAATGAAAAAAGAAAAAAAGCTGTGGATTGAAATAAACACACAAAGGAGCTGGCCGGGTGCACCTGGTAGAGCACACACTTAACCATTCACTTGGATCTGGTTCAAGCCCCCAGTCCCTCCCTATGGGAAAGTTCATGAGCTGTGAAGCACTGCTACAGGTGTCTTTCCTGTATCTCTCTCCCACTTTCTATCTCACCCTCTATCAAGAAATAGAATACATTTTAAACATACGCACACATGCACAATAACTCTTGTGGCACTCTGCAGAAGCCACTTGATTACAGTCTAAATGCCAGTCCAGTGGGCAGGAGCTGCTCCTAAGGTTCCCAGGTCTCAGGTGGAACTGAAGCACAAATCCCCCTTCCTGGCTGTTTAAGAAATCAGCTGAAAGCTGCAAGGTTAAGAGTGAGTCTCTATTCCTCACTCTTTCCCTTTCTCCCCTTCTCTCTCCCTCTCCTCCCCTCCCCACCCCAAAAGGAGAAGGAGGAAGAGAGATCTTTCCTGTCTGCACTATGCCTGGCTTTGCCTTCCTCTTGTCATAATGGCTCTTTGTTGATGGCAAAGGCCCTTTCAGACCAGTGAGGCAATATTTCACCCTTGTCACACTTTAACACTGTCTCCAGGAGCTGGTTAACTGTGTCACAGGCGAGGGTTTGCATCAGCCTGCTCTCTGTGGGGTTAGTTGCAGAGATAATAACAAGTGGGCATAGCATCTGCCTCTATATAGCAGTGGAGAGTAGCAGGGAGAGAAGGTGCTAGCAAGTCTACCTATGGGTGCTCTTGGCCAGGCTGTGAAGACCCATAACTTTCTGCAGTTTAACTACCTCAGCTGAACATTCTCCCCACTGGGCCAGGAGAAGTGGGTAGTTACCGGGGCAGAACTTTACCATAATTCTGTCCTCATACAGTCATTTTGTCCTGTGGCACCACTCCTTGTCCCTCTTGCCACTTGAGATGAAAGCCTGAAGACTGTCTGGCATTAGTGGTGAACAGACAGGAGAGAAGACAGTGGATCTGATGGACTAACTTGGCAACCTCTGGATACTTGGAGGAAAAAGATGAATAAATATCAAAAAGATGTAAGTTCTAGACATTGTTCCTGGTGCTGGTCAACATTTCTCATATATTCTTCTAGGGAGTCCCTGTGAGTCTGCCATGCTATAAAAATGACCCAGGCTATGACTTAAAAAAATATATATATGCATTATTCGCTTACCAGAGGAAGAAAGAGAGGGGGAAGAAAGCATTCTTTAGGCCATAATAGCTAAAAATTTCTCTAGTCTAGAGAACATAACAGACATAAAGGTTCAAGAAGCCCAGAGGGTCCCAAACAGAATTAACCCAGACTTAAAGACACCAAGACACACCATATTTAGAATGGAAAGGAATAGAAGGATAAAGAAAGGATCCTGAAGGCAGCAAGAAAAAAAACAGTCACCTACAGAGGAAAACCCATAAGATTACCAGCAGACTTCTCCACACAAACACTACAGGCAAGAAGAGAATGCCAAGAAATCTATCGAGTGAGTGCTCAATGAGAAAGGCTTTCAGCCAAGAATACTGTATCCTGTTAGACTGTCATTCAGACTAGATGGAGGCATAAAAACCTTTTCAGACAAACAACAGTTGAAAGAATCAACTATCACCAAACCTGCCCTGAAAGAAGTTCTGAAAGGTCTCCTATAAACAGGCAGACCACCATAAATAGGTCATATATCAGAATACTCTAAAACTCTACAAGAATGGCATTAAAATATCTTCAATCTTTGATATCAATAAATGTCAATGGCCTGAATTCACCTGTTAAAAGGCACAGAGTAGGAAGATGGATCAGAAAACACAACCCAACAATATGCTGTCTACAGGAACCCCATCTAACTCAACAAGACAAACAGACTCAAAGTGAAAGGATAGAAAACTATCACACATGCCAGTGGCACACAAAAAGAGTCAGGAACAGCTATTCTCATATCTGACATGATAGACTTTAAAATAAAATTTAAAAAGATAGGAATGGACACTACTTAATGCTCAGTGGATCAGTCAATCAAGAGGACTTAACAATTATTAACATCTATGCACCCAATGAGAAGCCATCTAAATACATCAAATATCTACTAAAAGAGCTACAGAAATATATTAACAGCAACATAGTCATAGTAGGGGACTTCAACACTCCACTCTCTCAACTGGACAGATCATCCAGGCAGAAAATCAATAAAGACATGAGGGAGCTAAATGAGGAGATAGATAAACTAGAACTATTGGACATTTTCAGAGTCATTCACCACAAGAAACTGGAATACACATTCTACTCAAGTCCACATGGGTCATTCTCAAGGATAGACCATATGTTAGGCCACAAAGCAGCATCAGCAAATTCAAGAACATTGAAATCATCCCAAGCATCTTCTCAGACCACAGTGGAATTAAACTAACACTTAACAATCAACAAAAGATTAGTAGAAGTCCCAAGATGTGGAAGCTCAACAGTACACTACTTAACAACTACTGGGTCAAAGAGGAAGTAAAGGAAGAAATCAAAACGTTTCAAGTTTCCATGAAAATGAAGACACAAGCTATCAAAATATTTGGGACACAGCTAAGGCAGTACTGAGAGGGAAGTTCACAGCCATACAAGCACACATTAGTAAACAAGATAAAGCACAAATAAACAGCCTGATTGCACACCTTATTGACCTAGAAGAAGAAGAACAAAGGAACCCTAAGACAACCAGAAGGACAGAAATCACTAAAGTTGGGGAGAGGACATGGACAGAATATTCACCACAGAAGAAATCCAAAAGGCCAAGAAACACATGAGAAAATGCTCCAAGTCACTAATTGTCAATGAAATGCAAATAAAGACTGCCAGTCTAGCTTCGTGGGTGGGAGACAGACAACTCATGGCTGAGCTGGGAAGCAGTATCTCGTTTATTAATCAGATACATTGCCTTTTATGTATCTCTTCACTGGAAGTGGCAAGTGAAAGGAAATGACTAGGAGAGGGGGCAGAGCAAAAAAAGAGTGCTAACAGAACATAGAAAACTTCCACCTAACCATTGGGGATTAAACCAATACCCTGCAGGCAGGGCGGGATCCAGGTAAAACAGTGATTATGTAAATAGACCACATTGTAAGTAATACAAGTGAACCTAATGTGATTATCAAAACAGAAGGTCTTATGAGCAGAATTTAGAAGCATACCAACAAAGACAACAATGAGATACCATTTCACTCCTGTGAGAATGTCATACATTAGAAAAGGTAACAGCAACAAATGCTGGAGAGGTTGTGGGGGGTCAAAAGATCCCCCCTGCCCTGCTGGTGGGAATGTCAATTGATCCAACCTCTGTGGAGAGCAGTCTGAAGAACTCTCAGAAGGCTAGAAATGGACGTACCCTATGATCCTGCAATTCCTCTCCTGGGGATATATCCTAAGGAACCCAACACACCCATCCAAAAAGATGTGTGTACACATATGTTCTTGGCAGCACAATTTGTAATAGCCAAAACCTGGGAGTAACCCAGGTGTCCAACAACGGATGAGTGGCTGAGCAAGTTGTGGTCTATATATACAATGGAATACTACTCAGCTATAAAAAATGGTGACTTCACCGTTTTCAGCCAATCTTGGATGGACCTTGAAAAATTCATGTTAAGTGAAATAAGTCAGAAAGAGAAGGATGAATATGGGATGATCTCACTCTCAGGCAGAAACTGAAAAACAAGATCAGAAAAGCAAGCACAAATAGAATCTGACCTGGAATTGGTGTATTGCACCAAAGTAAAAGACTCTGGATTGGTTTGTGGGGACAATACAGGTCCTTCAGAGGACCTAGTGGGGGCTGTATTGTTATATGGAAAACTGAGAAATTTTTTGCATGTACAAACTATTGTATTTACTGTTGAATGTAAAACATTAATTCCCCCGTAAAGAAATTTAAAAAATAAAAATAAATGGCCTAGGCTAAGAAGTTCGGAGCAAGAGAGAACATCAGCAATTGTTGGGAACTTAGTGAAGTGGTGTAGATGTAGATAATCTCAAACTAGCTCCCACTCAGGGCTTCTTTCACCAGATAAGTGACTTGGCTGTTCCAGACTCTGTACCAGAGTCTGAGGCACGTCGTTAGTACTTTATCTCCAGTTCACTTGCAGCCCAGACCTGGTTGGCAGCTCCTGGAGGATGCAGATTCTTTTGCATTCATTGACCAGACTATCTGAAAGCTCTCCTCTCCTGTGTTCCTGTCTCATGATGGATGAGTCAGACAACAGGGTGAGTTTCAGTCATGGAAACTGGAGGCGGCCACCCCACAGCCCCAACCTTTGCTCTGTGTCTTTACAGACATGCACCAACCACATCTCCCTTCAGAAGAGGCACCCATTTCCCTGACTGCTAGGTGTGTTGCTCCTTAGGGGTGGGTGGTGGTCCAGCTGGGTCTTTCCCTATATATTGCCCTCAGTCTGAGAGAGGTGCTGTCCTCACCCCATGGACAACTGTGTCCAACCACTGGGTAGCACAGAGGTACTAAGCTCTTGTTCCTTTGCCTCCATCTCAGACTCCTCTTAAGGGCAGCTCAGTTGCATTGTTCTCCGAGGGTTCAGCTGAGGCCTCTGTGACAGCTGAAACTGCTCCACCTGTATTGTCACACCCCTTTCCAGGAGCACCTCCAACCAACCGCTGGCCTATAAATATTTTCAAAGTCTGTGTCCAAGATGCCACAACACTTTGGGATACAGTAGTGCAGGGCTGCTGTGAGCTCTGGATCTGCGCATGAGCATTGTGCAGGCTGCACTGCACACCAGGGGTAGGGGGAGACTATGTGTGTTTCTTGGAGGTGAAGGGGGGGTGGGCATGTGCAGAAACTCAGGTCCTGGAGGTTGAGAGGCAGACACAGGAGGTGGGGAGTTGATGGGCACCCACCTTGCCTTCTGTAACCTTTGGTTGTCTGTCTCCTCTCTCTTTTTAAAAAAACATTGTACAACTGTTTATTTAAATTAAATATTTTGTGGTAATGTATAATTGGCATATATTAGTTTTAGGGATACAGCATCATTGTTATTTGTATATATTGTAACACAATCACCACACAAAGTCTAGTCAATGTTAATAATCAAGTTATATAATTAGAAAAGTGTTTTTCTTACAATAACTTTTAAGATGTACTCTCTTAAATTTTTTTTTCTTATCTTGTTTATTTATTGTATAGAAATAGCCAGAAATCTAGAGAGAAGGGGGAGACAGAAAGAGAGAGACAGGAAGACACCTGCAGTATTGCTCTACCACTTGCAAAACTTTCCCCCTGCAGGTGGGAACCAGGGGCTTGAACTCATATCCTTGCATATTTTAACATGCGCACTCAACCAGGTGCACCACCTCCTGACCCCCTTAAGGTGTACTCTGTTGGCAGCTTTCAAATATAGAGTATTATTAATGTAGCCACTATGTTGTACTTTACATCCCCAGGACTTATTTATTTCATAACTGCTGGTTTGTGCCTTTTGACTCTATCCATTTTGCTAGGCCTTACTTCTTCTAGCAGCCTTCAGTCTGCACTCTCTACATATGAACTTGGGTGTTATTTTCATCGCTTTTAGACTCCACATTTGGGCATGCTCATATAGTATTCATTTTTCTTGGTCTGGCTTATTTCATTTAGCCTAGAAGACTTAAGGTTCATTCATGTCACCACAAATAGCAAGTTTGCTTTTTTTATATATGAATAATATTTCTTTGTATGTGTGTTACATTTTCATTGTTCATGTATTCACCAATACATACTTAGGATTTTTTTATACTTTTACTACTGTAAATATTCCTATAATGAGCAAGTGGGTACATCTATGCTTTTAAGTTAGTGTTTTTGTTTTCTTCATATAAATTCCTGGAAGTAGAATTGCTAGATCACATAGCAGTTCTGCTTTGAGTTTTTTTGAGAAGCCTCCAGGTTCTGCTTTCCAGGTAGTTACAACAATTTGCATTCCCACTGGTAGTGTACAGGGGCTGCCTTTTCCCTATCCTTGCTAGCACTTGCCATTCCTTGTCTTCTTGATGACAGCCATTCCAGCAGGTGTGAGATGAGGCCATATTGTGGTTTCCATTTACATTTTCCTGATGTTTAGTGGTGCTGGACTTTTTTTTTTTGTATGACTGTTGGCTGTCTGTGTGTCTTTTTTTGGGAAAAGATCTTGGGGGCCAGGTGGTGGCACACAATTTTAAGCTTACATAATACAAAGTGCAAGGATCTCAGTCTAGCCACCCCCACCTGCAGGGGGTTGCTTGCTTCACAAGCAGTGAAGCAGGTCTGCAGGTGTCTATCTTTCTCTCCCTCACTCTGTCTTTTCTCTGTCCTATCCCAAAAATGGCCCCAGTGGATTTGTAGTGCAGACACCAAGCCCAGCAATAACCCTAGAGGCAAAAAAGAAAAAAAGAAAGAAAGAAAGAAAGAAAGAAAGAGAGCTATACAGTTCCTCTGCTTATTAACCAGGTTGTTCTTTTTCTGTTAAGCAATGTAGGTTATTTATATCATGGACATCAACCCTTCTCAGATTTATCATTTGCAAATATTTTCTCCAAGTTCACCTTTTATTTTTGGTTATTACTAAAGCTTTACCACTGCAGGATGACTTTTTCAGATATAGACAAAGATGTGGAAGGAGAGAGGGAAGAGAGAGGGAGGGAGGGAGGGAGGGAGGGAGGGAGGGAGGGAGGGAAGGAAGAGGGAGGGAGAGAGAGAGAGAGAGCCTCTACAGCACCAAGACTTCCTTCAGTGCAGTATTGTCTGGGCTTGAGCCCAAAGCAGCACCTTTTACCAGTGAGCTATTTTGCTGGCCCACTCACCCTTGCATTGTTTTGATGGTTTTCTTTGCTTTGCAGAAGCTTTTTAGTTTGAAATGCCTTCTTCTTGAAAAGTAAATGTCCTCTTGAAAGAAGAGGAGGGGGTGAGAAATACAGATGAATGCTTTCTAGAAAGGGTCAGCTGTTAGGCCAAGAACTGACCAAACACATTTTAGAAGCAATGTTATTTCTATGTTGGGACAAACTTACCTCACAAAGTGGTAACTTCTCTGCAATTGAAGTCAACCTGGGAGATTATAGTTAGGCTTACCTCTAGCTACCCTAACAGAGAGAGATGCAAATGCAGCAGAAAGAGAAATGGGGGGAGGCACTGGGTGGTTCATTCCTTCTTAGGTGAAGAGGGGAGTGGAAGGAGGGTATCAGCTAGTCAGGGCCCCACTTGTTCAGCCTGGCTTCATCCCCAGACCCTGTGACCATGTGCCCATGGAAGACCACTGACTTTGCTCAGTCTGAACACCACCTCATTGGCCATGGCAGGAGACAGGAATGGGGGTCTTCCATCTTGCATCTCAACAAGGGTTATTCAAAGGTATTGCTTCCCCAGAGCTCAGTGTTTAGATAAACAAACCCACTTGCCTATTAGAACCAGACAGACAATCAGAAAAGAAATCATTAATCAGAACTTGGACTGGAGATGGTGTACTGCACCAGAATAAAAGACTCTGGAGTGTGTGTGGGGGGCCAGGTCCTGGAACATGATGGCAGAGGAGGACCTAGTGGGGTTGTATTGTTATGTGAAAAACTGGGAAATGGTATGCATGTAAACTATTGTATTTTACTGTTGACTGTAAGCCATTAATCACCCAATAAAGAAAAAAAAATTTAAAAAGAACCAGAAAGACTACAAACTATTGTTGTTGTGTGCGGGCCATGGAGAAGAGAAAGAGGGGGTCTGAAGCGAAGAGGAAACACAAATCTTTATTTGCGCTGGCACCTCAGAGTTGGGTGCTAGAGAGGCAGGTTGGGCCATGTGGAGGTAGCAAAAATGGCCGCCTCACACAGTAACCTTTCCTGCGTCTGAACACCGGAGTGAAGCGCTGGCAAGAGAGCGAGGTGCGGAAGAAGAAGGGCTTTTATAGGAGTAGATTTCGTGAGAATGGGAAGGAGGAGTAACCATAGCACTCCAGGATAGGATAATAACTCTCGTGAGAATGGGAGGGGGGAGGAGTGACCAAAGCACTCCAAATATCGCGGGGATATAGACAATGCCCTGAGGGCACAACATGGCTGAACAGGCACTCCGAGAATGTCCCAACTCTCGCGGGAACTAGCAGTAGCCTGAGGGGACAACATGACAGTTGTGACTGCATTGGCACAATTTCCCAGCATCTCCCCCTTTCCTTTTATCTAATGCCCAGGGCAACAGTGTGTAAAGTCTATGAACTATTCAGGGTCAGTCTATGAAAAACCAGCAACATGAAGGGAAGGAAGCTGCTGTAAAAATTGTCTAAAGTGTCCAAAGAGTATACCAGCAAGTCCGATAGAAGTCTCAGTCCAAAGTAGGTGACTAGGGGGAGAAATGACAGGGGATGAAATGCTGCATGAGGAAGGTCAGCCTCTGGAATTCCTCTTTTCTGTAGATTGTGAGCTGGAACTGCCAAATCGTGACAGGCAAAGCAGAATCAGGAAAGGCAGACAGACAGTAAAAAAGTTCTTTCCTTGGAGTCTGTGAATCAGGTTCTTCAGATCGCGTCAGGTGACATCTAGGGTTTTGGGGGGGTGTGACACTGTAGTCATGCCATCTAGTGGGTGATGTCAGGGTGTGCAGGGGTCCAGATGGTTTTTTCCGGGATTCCTATGGAAGAAACACAAACAATCTGCTTTTCGTGGTTAGCAGGGCATGTGATTTGAATGCTTTATAGAAAAAGAGGTTTGAAAAAAAAAAAAAGAAAAGAAAAAGAGGTTTGGTGCCTTAGCCAACTGAGTATTGGGGGATGTATCTTTCCTATTCATTTATTATTATATATTCATGGGGAAAAAGAACTTATCTTTTAACAAAGACTCTAAGGTGTAGGGAAGTGGGAACTATCTTATCCCTTTTTTTTTTTTTTTTTTGGTATCTTGCCTTTTGTTGCCCTAGTTGTTTTATTGTTGTAATTATATTGTTGTTATTGCTGATATTGTGATTGTTGGATAGAACAGAGAGAAATGGAGAGAGGAGGGGAAGACAGGGGGAGAGAAAGACACCTGTAGACCTGCTTCACCACCCGTGAAGTGATTCCCCTGCAGGTGAGGAGCCGGGGGCTCAAACTGGGATCCTCAAGCCAGTTCTTGCACTTAGCGCCACCTGGGCTAAACCCGCTGTGCCACCGCCCAATTCCCAGGAACTATCTTTTAACATAAACTCTATGGCCATGCCAATAGCAACCTTGAGGGCACATGTGGCTCCCCACATGTCCCCTTGTCTTATATCATGTTTTGATGTTTGGCAGACTTTGTTTTGTGGCAGGGTGGACTGTGCCTGTCTTAGGTTGGGGATCAGCCTTCCGTCTTACCTAGTCATTTTTGCCCAGTAGTACCAGGTGCCCTGTCTTAGGTTGACTAGATAGCGCTAGTTTCCTCTTACCCGTCATTGGCTAGTTAGCCCTCTACATGGTGGACGTTCTGATGGAGGGGGGCAAATCCTCCACAGCAACTCAATATTCTGCCATGCCCAGCCTATGATAGTGAGTTTGTATAGGTTGCATCTTTATGGCATCAATTTGTTGCTGCAAAAAGGCCATGAGCTTGTTAAGAATTATAGGACCATGGTCTGGGAGGTGTCGCAGTGGATAAAGCATTAGACTCTCAAGCGTGAGGTCCCAATTTCGATCCCTGGCAGCACATGTACCAGAAAGATATCTGGTTCTTTCTCTTTCTCATTAATAAATAAATTAAAATGTTGAAAAAAAAGAATTATAGGACCTATTGTGAGCAGAAGAAATAAAACAAGCTAGGGTCCCACAACTAAGGGTAGACAGGTAAGGAAGGGGGAATGTATCCATTGGTATGAAGAGGTGGGATCATATCTTAAGTCTAAGGGAAGCAGTCAGTGGATGTGATGTCCAGGGGAACAGCCCTTTGTCTTTGGGGGTAGTAAAGGATGTCCATGGCATGGGTGATGTTATAAAGGGAAACATCTTTAAATTGTTGGCTGACAAAGGCAGGCCTATGGTGGCAAGACAAGATACACCAGTTAAGTGTACAAGAATATGTGAATGTTGTTAATTCACATAGGTTGGATATGGAGGAACTTCTTACAGTTTAATGCCTTACCATATGAACAGATGATTCCTCATATGAAGGCTTGATATCTGTAATCACTTACTTGTGAAAAAAAATAATAAAACTTGTAACAAGTTAGAGGTTTACTATAATTGACTTTGGACTATAAACAGACTCAGGTTACTTAGAGAGTTAACACATGTTAGTGACAAAGGTTTTAACATTTAGAGTACTCTGAGCAGATGGGTCATACAAAAATTTTGGTCATTCAACACACTCACTCACAAAACACAACTGGCCAGTCATAACATAAGACATTCAGGGAAGGGGTAGGAGAGAGGGCTCTGTGAGGCAACTTTTGTAGGTTCTGCCATGTCATATTATGGATCCTGGGATGTATCCTGTGGCTAGTCCTCTTATATTTCTTGTTCTTCATGGATAACAGTACCATCATGAGGGTATTGTTGGACATGGCGGGCAGGAACTCAGACAGGTTTAGAGTAATTATGTGGGAAAATGCATGCGAAACCTCTTCCCATAACAGACAGGTTTAGAGTAATTATGTGGGAATATGCATGCGAAACCGCTTCCCATGGTCAATAGAGGGTCAGGCCCTTCCCAAATTTTATCAAGTGGGTCTTTCCATTTGACCTTAATAGATGGGAGAGTAGATGGTGTTTGCCAGTGAAGAATAATAGGAGGTAAGTCTGAGTTATTGTAAATATTAAAGAGATTTAACGTAGTTAAGGCTTTTGCTAGCTGGATATTTGGGGGGTACATTCCTCCTTTATCTTTATTTAATTGAGCCTTAAGGGTTTGATGGGCCCTCTCGACAATGCTTTGTCCCTGTGGATAATAGGGAATGCCTGTGGTATGAGTAATGTTCCAGAGGGAACAAAAATCTTTAAATTGTTTGCTGGTAAATGCAGGTCCATTGTCAGTTTTCAGTTGAAGAGTTAAGCCCATCACAGCAAAACAGGAGAGCATATGGCTTATAAGCTTTTTAGAGCTTTCTCCTGTCTGAGCTGTTGCCCACATAAATTTAGAAAAGGTATCAATTGAGACAAACACATATTTTTGTTTGCCAAAGTTTGGTATGTGATGACATCAATTTGCCAAATAGCATTAGCTTTTAAGCCTCGGGGTTAACACCAAGAGTCTGAATAGCAGGTGTTTTTATGAGACTTGCACAGGAAGAGCATGTAGCTAGGATATGTTTTAACTGTGGTAAAGGAACATCAGGAAATCGAGCTCGAAGGCCTTTAAGATTAACATGGGTTAGAGAATGGAAATCAGCAGGATCAGAGACAGAGACTAGGAGAGCTCCTGTGGAGGCAAGGCAGTCAGCTGCAGCATTCCCTTCGGACAGGGAACCAGGAAGAGGGATGTGGGAACGAAGGTGCTGAATATATAGTGGTTGGGTTTGAGAAGAGAGCATAGAGGCGATTTGAATCAAGAGAAGGGAAAGTGGGTTGTCATCAATTTTCACATAAGAATGAGCAAGCCATGGAAGTAAGTTAACAGTATACACACTGTCAGAAAAAAAGGTTGAAGGATCCTGGTACAGCTTTTAATGCAAGGAAAACAGCATAAAGTTCTTTGTACTGAGGGGAATTCTCAGGAAGCTCAGTAAAGAGAGGTTTAGAGGGTTGTTTGTCCAGGTAATATATAAGGGCAGCAGCTCCCTTTTTTCCACCATCAGTGAAGACTGTAGGAGCAGAAGGAATGGGATCTTGAGAGAAAAGTTTAGGTGCTAGTAGAGGCAAAAGAGGTAAAGAAGCTATCAATTTATTAGAAGGAAAATGGTTATCTATTTGTCCTGGAAACCCCACGAAGCTTATGGCCAAGTGGGAATGATGGCGTATGAGCCACTCTGTATCTGTGAGAGAAAAGGGCAGAATAATTAAATCCGGTTCTTTCCCTAAGACCTGCACAGACCTATTTCTCCCTTGGCGAACCATGAATGCTAATGCGTCTATCTCAGTGAGGAGTCTTGGAGCTCCTCCTACTGGCGTGTGAAGCCACTCAAGAACCCCATAGTCTTGCCACAATGCCCCTACTACTGTGGGGGTGGAGTTGAAGATTAGAAGGTTTACCAGAGAGGAGGGGGAGAATCGAACAAGGTGCATGTCCTGGAGGGCCTGGTTAACCCTTTCCAGTGCCAAGGAGGCCTCGGGAGTTAACTTACATTTTGAGGAGGGCTCTTTGTTTCCTTTCAACAGGTCAAACTGTGGTTGGAGGCAGCTTGTAGGCAGATAGAGATACTGCCTAAGCCAATTTAAATTTCCTAGAGAACTTTGTAAAGAAGCAAGAGTAAGGTTAGAAGGAAAGGTGACAATAGGTTTTAAGGGATGAATTTGCGTTAAAGAAATCTCTGAACCTAAAAAAGATATTGGAGGAATTAGCTGTATCTTCTCAGGAGCCACATTAAGGCCGCTTTTCTTTAATGCAGGAATGAGAAAATCATGTAAGGCATAGAGATCTGTATCTGATTTTCCCCATATTAATACATCATCCATGTAATGAAAAACATTAAGGCCCTTATGGATATATGGAAAAAGGGCAGTTTTAACAGCCTCTTGACAAATTATAGGACTATTGGCCATGCCCTGGGGCAGCACCACCCATTCAAATCTGTCAGCAGGGCTGGCGTTATTAATAGAAGGAACAGAGAAGGCAAAATGTTTACAATCTTGCGGATGCAAGGGAATAGTGAAAAAACAATCTTTTATATCAATAGCTATGATTGGAATTCCAGTGGGAATTGCAGAAGCAAGAGAAAAACCCCTTTGGGGGGAGCCCCAGACCTGCATGGTTTTATTTACCACATGGAGATCTTGAAGGAGGTGCCATTTTCCTGAGTGCTTTTTAATCACAAAGACAGGAGTATTCCATGGGCTTCGAGAATGACGAATGTGTCCCAAGGACAACTGCTCTCGGACGAGCTCTTTTAAAATTTCTAGTTTTCCCAAGGTAAAGGGCACTGTTCCACCCATACAGGCTCATTAGAAAGCCAGCTTAAGCGGGGTGTTTGGCTACGAACAGTGGCATTTAGTATTGGGGGTGCTGATTAGATCTGGTCTCGTGGGAGTGGGTGTTACGCCCTGCAGAGGCATCTGTGGATATCTTAACATCAAGACATTCTAGAAGATCCCTGCCCAATAGGTTGGTGCTAATATCAGCTACCAATGGGTGGAAGTGTCCAGTAGAACCTTCCGGGTCTTCCCACATGAGTGAATCTCGTGTGAGAAAGGATTGGGTCACCCCTCCAACACCATGTATACGAGGTCCTGGGAGGAGTTCCCAATTTTGGGGAACCTCTGCTTGCCTTAGAATCATCTTTTCTGCCCCCATGTCAATCAAAATTTTAAAAGGAATATTGTCAATCTTTACTGTCATAGTAGGGTGACCGCGTTCTAAAACGGGTGGTCCACAAAATCTCAGGCCCCGAATTTGCACCATTCAGGGCTGTGCCATCTTTATGAAATTTGGACCAACAATCTCTCTTCCAGTGAAACCCTTTACGGCATCTGGGACACACCATATGTGGCTTCTGGTTCCCTAACTGAAAGCGGGGTTGCCCTGACTGGAGGCGTGGTAGCTCTAACTGGAGGCGGGGTTGCCCTGACTTGAGGCGTGGTCGCAGCTTATCAGGACATTGGTTACGCCAATATCCTTGGCGACTGCACTGAAAGCAGGCCCCGTTTTGATTACGTGGGGTAACTGCATAAACCTGTGTCGTAGCGGATGCCCCATAATTGCCTGATGTAAGTTCCTGTGTCGCTAAAGTCCAATTATCTGGGTGTAGGTGTTTAAGGCTAAGACATGCCTGATGGAATTGTGGTATCATGCCATCCCAGACAATAGAATGCAGGAGGAAAGAGAGGATTTCAGGATTATAAACCTATCTCTCTAAGGTTTGCCTCACCCTTGAGATGAAATTTGCTAAGGTTTCATCAGTGTTTTCGTGAAGAGAGTTAATAGGGACTGAGGAATCTACATTGGTTGGGGTCACCCTTTCCCATGCTTATGTTGCGCAGATGCGTACCTGTTCAAAATAACCAGTTGGAAACTTAGCTTCTGCCTGCTGAGTTCCAGATTCAAATGCTCCTGCTCCAAACAAAGCATCAAAATTCCATTCTACCTGTTTATTACTATTTTCCTGCTATTGTCTAGAGCATTCATCATGGAAGCATGCCTTCCATTGTAGGTAGAGGGGGTCTGGGAGTGCAGCACAAGCCAGGTCTTTCCAGTCCTAGGGGGTGTTAAAGTGCTGGTAAAAACTCCTTAAAATGGACTTGGTCCATGGAGCATGAATTCCGTCCTCGTTCATGGCTTGTCTGAGTTCCCTGAGCACTTTGGAGGAGTATGGATGCCACACCTGAGGATTTTGTCTAGTTGGGGCCACATTTACCGGGAAGGTGTGGATTTGGTTCGATGACACTGGGGAGAGATCTATGGAAGTGGAAGGTGCTGTAGTGGCAGGGGAAACTGAACACTTATCTACGGGGATGGAGCTCTTGTGGTGGACTGCACATGGTGTAAAGTCCTTAAATGCTGAAAAAATATCCTTTAACTCTCGTATCTCAGCCACAAGGTCTCTTAATGATGACGTATCAGCAGGGGGCGGGGCCAGAGAAGCGGAAGCCTCAGGAGAAGCTGAACCCAGGGCTGCAGGGGGCCGGGTCAGAGGAGGAGCTTCTGAACACGTGTACGTGTCTGTGGGAACGGAATTTTTGGGTCTAGCCACTGATCGCTTAGGGCATCTAAGTCTTAAGCACATGTGCTTTAGCTCTCGTACCTCAGCTTCAAGGTCGCTTATCCTCATGGCAGACCACGTTGTACATATCTTGTAAGTGGCAATTATAGCTATGAGAACCCATGGTGTAGCGAAAATTAAAGTGTCTCTGAGAGCAAGAACCTGTCCTGGGATGTCTGGGGCACCTCCTCATAAAACGAAAAAAATCCCATGGTGAGGGGAAACGCAGGGCTACAGAGTCAGGTGGCTGCCACTTACCTGTGTCTGGGCGGTTTTTCTGGACCTCAGGCCAGGCGTGAGTGCAGGATACATTGGGCGCCAGATGTTGTTGTGTGCCGCGGAGAAGAGAGAGAGGGGGTCTGGAGCAAAGAGGAAACACAAATCTTTATTAGCACTGGCACCTCAGAGTTGGGTGCTAGAGAGGCAGGTTGGGCCATGTGGAGGTAGCAAAAATGGCCGCCTCACACAGTAACCTTTCCTGTGTCTGAACACCGGAGTGAAGCGCTGGCAAGAGAACGAGGTGCGGAAGAAGAAGGGCTTTTATAAGAGTAGATTTCGTGAGAATGGGAAGGAGGAGGAGTAACCATAGCACTCCAGGATAGGATAATAACTCTCGTGAGAATGGGAGGGGGGAGGAGTGACCAAAGCACTCCAAATATCGCGGGGATATAGACAATGCCCTGAGGGCACAACATGGCTGAACAGGCACTCTGAGAATGTCCCAACTCTCGCGGGAACTAGCAGTAGCCTGAGGGGACAACATGGCAGATGTGACTGCGTAGGCACAATTTCCCAGCAAACTATAATTATTCTCCCTCCCCTCTTCCTTCCCTCTTTCTCTTCCTACTTTTCTTCCTTCCTCCTCCTCTCCCCTCCACTTCCCTTCCCTTCTCTCCCCATTCTTCCTTCCTTCTCCCCTCTTTCCCCTTCCTTCCTCTTTTCCCTTCCTCCCTTCCCCTCCCCCTTTCCTTCCTCTCCTCTCTCTTCTCTTTCTTTCCTGGGACCTCACTGCTCCTGGCTGACTTTTTCATTTAGCTAGAGAAACAGAGACAGTGAAACACCAAAGCACTCAGAGTCATGTTAGGGTCCTCCTGTTCATGGCAAGGCGATGCCCTACCCAGTGAGTTCTCTCTTGGCCCCCAGTGACTTTCTTGCTCAGGGCTAGTCACTGGTGGTCACAGAGCACACCCAAAGGAGCTAGAGAGCTCAAAATGTCTCCCTTTCTCATTCCAAGCACTTCTAAAAGCTTGGTGTATAAACTCTGTAGGGCAAAGCACTCCCACATTTGAGGTTAACATATACAAATTACATAGCACAGCAACTGTGGGAATAGTTGTAAAAGCCAAAGAAATCTGAGTACTATGGTGTCAAGAATCAATCATTCCAAGCCTTCCTGGAGGCCATACCTGGGCATTCCCTGGCGTGCTTCATGGAAGAAAGATAATGGGCACAGACACCCTCCTGTCCACATGATGTATTATCACTTGGAAATGGAGGCCCCTTCCATTTCTCTTCATGCTTTAGTTTTAAAAGAAATTTTAGATGTATTTTATAGTAATTTCAGCTCACAATGGAAAAGAAGCTCAAGAAACTAACTTGTTTGATCAGACTTTTCAATTCCAAGTACACTCTGGGAACAGAAAGTGAAATGCCAACTTAGCAAAATGTGTATGGCATGGGTTGGATAATATCTGTAGGTTATCCACAGGCTAGCACTGTAGTGAAGGAGGGTTCTACTCTGCTTGGGAATAGTGGTGTTGAGTATTAGATTAACACTTAGCCCCATAGAGATATAGTGGAGGGGAGGGGTACTGTTACTGTGTTCTGAGACAGAGGCAACTCATGCTACAAAGGCACTAGCATACAAAGGGAGAACTCTCTAGAACACTACATACAATTAAAAACTCTCATTTTAAAAAATGCTTTTTAATTTTTTAAGTTTTTATTTATTTATTATTGGATAGAGACAGAGAGAAATTGACAAGGGAAGGGCAGATAGAGAGGGAGAAAGACAAAGAAACACCTGCAGCCCTGTTTCACCACTTGTGAAGCTTTCCCTCTCAGGTGGGGACCAGGGGCTTGAACCTGGGTCCTTGGGCACTGTAATATGAATGCTTAAGCAGGTGTTCCACCACCTGGCCCCTACATGTCTCTTTAAATTTGGGGGTTTTATTATTATTATTTGATAGGACAGAGAACTTGAGAAGAAATGGGCATAGAAGTGAGACAGACAGAGAGAGAGAGAGAGAGAGAGAGAGAGACCTGCAGCACTACCTCATCACTTGTGAAGCTCATTCCCTACAGCTGGAGACCAGGGGCTTGAATCCAGGTCCTTAAGCATAGCAGTGTGTGTACTGAATGCGTCCTTTTGAAGTACACATAGATTTAGAAACCTGACTGTCTGCTTTGTGCATTTTGTCTGACATATTGACAGTTCTCCACAAGATATTCACATTCTCACAGAGGTTCTAGATAACAGAGCTACAGAGCTGACATCCGAAGCGTCAGCTTGTTTGTCAAAAGCAGATGAACTGTAGCTCCAACTTTTATCTGTGGGGATTCCCATTCTGCTTGGTCTGAACTCTGGAGTCAATGTGACTCCAGATAACCCTGATAAGAAATGTGAAACAAAACATTCACTGATAAAAAAAAAAATCCCCTTTCATCAGATGGCATCTTAGAAATTCTAAATGATTAAATGTTTCCTGCCATCTGTACACACATGCATATTCTTTCAACCTATATCTCTTTGGATAGTGGACCTTCTGTATCTGCAAGTTCCTCTCCTGCAGACTCAACCAGTTATGGATCAGGACTATGTATATGAATACAGCTAGAGAGGTGGCATGGTGAATAAAGTGTTAAACTTTCAAGCATTAAATCCTGGGTTTGAACCCCAGCACTGTATGCACAAGAGTGATGCTCTAGTTCTTCTCCTCTCCCTCTCTTTCAGATAAATAAACGAACAAAGAAATAAAATGTGTGTTAACATCCCTCCCAAGTGACTATGTAGTAAGGCTTTATGGGCTACATCTGTACAGAACATGTACAGAACTTTTTTGTTATTATTCTCTTAGCAATAAGCATAACAGCTATTTATATCACATTTATATTGTATTAGGTACATTTAGAGATGATTTAAATATACAAGAGGATATGTACAGGTTATATGCAAGTACTACACCATTTTAGCATCTGTAAATTTTGGTATTTGTTGTGTGAAGTTCTTGGAACCAATCCTATGCTGACACAGAGAGATGACTGTCTATTACAGATATTTGATCCTTTTTCATCCACATAATGGTAATTTAAAAAAAAGTCTGGCTCAATTTTCACTTCGAGATGTGCTGTATGTGTCAAGCAATAGCACACAGGCCTTTGGGAAAGATAAGGTACTGTGGAAATGGAAAGCAACCCCACCAAAACCACAGTGCCATCATTTGTCAGGTGACTACTCTGCATCTTGCCCTTCATGTTCAGAGAACATGGAAGGTCTGAGCTTTAAAGTTAAGCTCTCAATGGTCTTTGTGCTCACAAGACCTAAGCTGAAGGAAATAGTAGAACACGGGTGTGTTTTTCTCTGGGAAGCTGACTGAGCAATTTTCCAAATAGTTGAAAGTGTAGGGCAGCATTCCATCCATGATTGAAATTTTGAGCCAAGATTCAGTCAGCGTTAACAAAGCCAAAAGTTTCATTTCTTTGACTGCTGGAGTGCTATACTCACCCTTTAAAGGACCATTCACTTTGAATGTAAGCACTCACTTAAGTTCAGGAAACACTTTTTTGTTTGTTTTTAATTTTTTTATTGGGGATTATAGTTTATAGTCGACTGTAAAATACAATAGTATGTACATGCATAACATTTCTCAGTTTTCCACATAACAATTCAACCCCCAGTATGCCCTCCTCTGCCATCATGTTCCAGGACCTGAACCCTCCCCCCAACCTATTTGTAAGCACTTTAAGAAGCACTAACTGTGTTTGGTAGGGGGATTGTGTGTGTGTGTGTGTGTGTGTGTGTGTGTGTATGTGTGTGTGTTAATCCTTGACTATCAGTGGCATGTGATGATCATTGCCACATCATAGTTTGAGTACCACATTCTAATTTTCCAAAGGTGACTTCCTGAGAGGAACATGTTAGTCACAGAGTCAATGCCTGATCTAAGCATGTAGGGCAAGTGTGTGTGTGTGTGTGTGTGTGTGTGTGTGTTGGTAGGAAGGTGCAAAGCTGTGTGTGCATTTTTAAATCCCCTCTTACATGAAAGATTCCCTGTGATTTAAATCATAGTTAAGCCTGAATTCCAGCCAAGCACCCCATTATGGTATGCTGGTATTCCGACATGAGGAAGTAAGAGTTGTGGGCTCTTGGGCAGCTGCTGATTTAGGCTTTTTATAAAGTTCTAAATGGAAGTGCTTCCATCTGCTAAGTCTGAAGTAGGGCGGGTGTGTGCAGGCTGGGGATGGAGGAAGAGGAAGTATATCCATACCTAAAGTAAAGGAAACTCTGCGAGAAGTCTGCTGTGTAAGGCAGAGCTAAGAAGACAGGCCAGGCGGAGAGGCTGGTATATCATCATTACTGAGAAACAGACTCCCATGATCCAGTGAGACCTTCCATCCAACAATATGAAACCAGCCACCATTCTCTCTAGATGTTGCCATTGAAGATACAGCTGGATCTGTGTTGTGCATTCTTACAGAGATGGATGTATGGCAACCTGAAACACAAGAAGCACATTTTGGAAACTGAAAACATGAAGTTGAATCCCAGCTCTTTCTCTCACTAGCTATGTACTTGGAGCAAGACTTTTCAGGCTATTTCCTCACTTCTTGCTGGGGACAAACCTATTTTGTTAATATTTATTTATTTATTTATTTATTCCCTTTTGTTGCCCTTGTTGTTTTATTGTTGTAGTTATTATTGTTGTTGTTCGTTGTTGGATAGGACAGAGAGAAATGGAGAGAGGAGGGGAAGACAGAGAGAAGGAGAGAAAGATAGACACCTGCAGACCACTTCACCTCTTGTGAAGCGACTCCCCTGTAGGTGAAGAGCCCGGGGCTGTGACCCAGTTCCTTGAGCTGTTCTTTGCGCTTTGTGCTACCTGCACTTAACCCGCTGCACTACCACCTGACTCCCACAAACCTATTTCAAAGGGTATGAAAGCTGGACCAACTAGAGCAAATATTCTATATGTTTAAGGCATTATAAAAATACCATTGTCTGGGAGTCAAGCGGTAGCTCAGCCAGTTAAGCTCAGGTGGTGCAAAGTGCAAGGACCAGCTTAAGGATCCTGGTTCGAGCCCCTGTCTCCCCACCTACAGGGGAGTCACTTCACAAGCAGTGAAGCAGTTCTTCAGATATCTATCTTTCTCTCCCCCTCTCTGTCTTCCCGCCTTCTTCCCCCCCTCTCCATTTCTCTGTCCTATCTAACAACAATGACATCAACAACAACAATAGTAACTATAACAATAAAGCAACAAGGGCAACGAAAGGGAATGAATAAATAAATATTAAAAAATTATTTAAAAATCTATTCTAAAAAAAACACATTGTCTGGAGTCAGGCAGTAGCGCAGTGGGTTAAGCACACGTGGCGCAAAGATAAGGACCCGCTAAGGATCCTGGTTCAAGCCCCGGATCCCTACCTACAGGGGAGTTGCTTTTTTTTTCCCTTCTGTCTTCCCCTCTTCTCTCCGTTTCTCTCTGTCTTATCTAACAACGACGACATTAATAACAACAACAAAAATAACTATCCCCTCCCCTGATAGCTTTCCTATTTTTTATCCTTCTGGGAGCATGAACCCATTATGGGTCATTATGGGGTACAAAGGTGGAAGGTCTGGCTTCTGTAATTGCTTCCCCGCAGAACATGGGTGTTGGCAAGTTGATCTATACTCCCATCCTATCTCTCTCTTTCCCTAGTTGGGCTGGGATCTGGGGAGGTGAGGTTCTAGGACACACTGGTGGGTCGTCTGTCCAGGGAAGTCACGTTGGCCTCATGGTAGCATCTGTGTCTGTATCTTGCCCCATGCAGCCTGGTGGTCTCAGGGGAGTTGGACTTCTAACATGATGCCTGGTTCCTTCATGAAGATTAGGACTTCCAAGCAGAGGGCCTGTATTTGCCCCTCCACATGGCCTCCATGCAGCCTCCTGGTCTCAGGGGAGCTGAACTTCTAACATGATGCCTGGTTCCTTCCAGAGCAAGTATCCTGAGAGAACCAGGTGGACACTGAACTCCTTTTCTGACTTGGCCTCAGAAGTTGGCTGAGTTCAGTTAGTTATGAGCAAGTCTCTGATACCAACTCCATTTGTTCAAGAAAGGCCATTCTGGATGGGAAGAATTACGCGCGCGCGCACACACACACACACACACACACACACACACACACACTTCTAAAGGTCCCAGGACCAATCCCCAACACTACCAGAAGCTGGAATAAATATATTACATATAAATAGATATAGGGCCTGGGAAGATAGCATAATGGTTGTGCAAAAAGACCTTCATGGGGGCCAGCCAGAGGTATACCTGGTTAAATGCACATAGTACTATGCTCAAAGACCCACATAAGGACCCAGGTTCAAGCCCTCGCTCCCCGCCTGCAATGGGGACTCTTCATGAGAGGCAAAGCAGATCTACAGGTGTCTATCTTTCTCTGTCCCCCTCTGCCTCCCCTTCCCTTATCTCTATTTATTTATCTCTGTCCTATCAAAGTTAAAAAAAAAAAGAAAAGAAAAAAAGGGAAAAATTGTCACTGGGAGTGGTGGATTCATAGTGCCGGCATCAAGCCCCAGTGATAATTCTGGTAGCAGTAAAAAAAAAAAAAGAAAGAAAGAAAGAAAGAAAGAATGAATGAAAGAAAGAAAAAGAGGGGAGTCGGGCGGTAGTACAGTGGGTTAAGCACACTTGGTGAAAAGCACAAGGACCAGTGTAAGAATCCTAGTTTGAGCCGCTGGCTCCCCACCTGCAGGAGGAATCGCTTCATAAGTAGTGAAGCAGGTCTGCACGTGCCTGTCTTTCTCTCCCCTGTCTTCCCCTCCTCTCTCCATTTCTCTCTGTCCTATCCAACAACAACAAGAATAACTACAACAATAATAACTACAACAATAAAACAACAATGGCAACAAAAAGGGAATAAATAAATAAGTATTTTTTAAAAAGACTTTTATGCCTGAAGCACCAAAGGTCCCAGGTTCAGTCCCATAAGTCAGAGCTCAGCAGTGTTTGGACATTATATATATATATATATATATATATATATATATATATATATATATATATATGTGTGTGTGTGTGTATAATATATATATATTAGTACATTAGCTCTACATTAGTTTATAAGTAAATAGAATATATTATATAAATTATATAGTGTATTGAATATAGTATACATTTGTTATTATACTTACTGATTTATTTTCATGAGAAGGGAGAGAGAATGAAGAGCACTACTTAGTTTTGGCTTGGGACCTCTGGGCCTCAAGCATGCAAATCTAGTGTGCTATTGTTATGCTCTGGATGCAAACAAATCTTAGAGAATGTGCAGACATATTTTAAAACCACCAAATATAATATTATAGAAATTAATATTAATGCCTTGTACTTCATGTTTGCAAAACCCCTTCAACTCGGCCTTTGAGAGAAGAGCAGACAGATGTCATGGCCTTTTCTGTTGATGTGGCTCAGAGAGGCTAGTTGCTTCATTCCTTGAGCTACAAGATGAGGTGTTCATACAATACGCTCCCACTGGTCCCTTCAGCCCTGAAATGCAGTGATTTCCTTTTCCTTGCAGCAGGAGGGAATACCAAGAAGTTGGCTTTAGTGAACAAAACACTTTGACTAGACTTCTATTTACTGTTCAGCAATTTCTGTGCTTCCTGGGGCAAACTGAATTGCTTTCACTCAGCCCACACCTGGATTCTGAAGGCTGCTAATTTTAGATTTCTTAATCTGTTGCCAAGTATCAGAGGAGAGTTGAAAGAAAATCTTTGCTCAATTGGAATACAAATTCTTTTGAGAACAATTCTGGTGCCTCCCATTAAGATAAAGAAACTGCCATTTGCCACATTTTTAAACGGAAACATTTTGCCTAATGCATAACAGGCAAAAAGAGAATCAAGATCACTTTTACTTAAAGAGTATTTATTATCCAGAGTGGAGTTTTTTGTTTGTTTGTTTGTTTTGTTTTGTTTTCTTGCCATCAGGATTATCACTGGGGCTCAATGCTTGCACAGTGAATCCACTGCTCCTGGTGACCATTTTCCATTTTATTTTATTTTATATTTATTTGATATGATAGATAGAAACTGAGAGGAAATGGGGAAATACAGAAGGAGAGAGAAAGAGAGCCACTTGCAGTACCTGCTACATTCCTTGTAAAGCTTCCTCCCTGCAGCTGGAGAGTTGGGCTCAAGCCTGGCTCCTTATGCATGGTAGTGCATGTACTTTTCCAGGTATGAGAGCACCACCCTGGTCCCCAAAGAGAAGGTTTTTATGAGTATAAAATTATTGCTATTAATTACTCGTTAATTACTATTAATTTTATGAGTATAAAATTATTACTATTAATTTATTACTTAAAATTATTACAGATATAATTCATTTTATGTAATACATGTGAACCTGCTTTAGTATGTCAAGATGAAATGTTTTTACATTAAACATCTTTTTCTTATTTACTTTATTTTTTTACTTTTACCAGAGCACTGATTAGCCACTGATTATGGTGGTTTGAGGGACTGAACCTAGGACTTTGAAGCCTCAAGCATAAGAATCTCTTTGCATAACCATTATGCTATCTCCCCACAGTTAAAAATGTCTTAACTGACTCAAAGCTGATGTGAAAATATGGGATTTCCTAGTAAAAAAAACTTCTGTGAAAACTTACTTCCTCACTTCAATTTGTAAAATTTGGCATTTCTAGAAGTTGGATTTTTTAACGTGTCACCTACTGGTATCACCTAGTTTCTTAGACACTTAAAAACTAGAGAAATTTTTGTTCTTCTATTTTCTTTAAATAATCACTTTGAAAATTTTATTAACCAAGTTTTTTTTCTTCTCCTTTATTCATGATTTACATTTAAAAAAAAAAACTTGGGAAAGGGTGATTAAAAGTAGAACCATGGAGTAACATTGGCCAAATCTTAAATCCAAGCACAATAGATGATAGATTTCCACAGGAAGAAATTAGTAAAAATTACCTCCCTGTAGTGGCCTAGAAGGTGGCACAGCAAGTGGAGTGCTAGACTTGCAAGCGTGATGCACCATATTTACATATGCCGGAGTGATGCTCTAGCCTTTGCCTCTCTAATGAAATAAATAAAGTCTTTTAAATTTTGTATAAAAAGTGTTATGCATGTACAAACTATTCTATTTACTGTTGAATGTAAAACATTAATTCCCTAATAAAGAAATTTTTTTTAATTTCTATAAAAAATGCAAAACTACCTCCACCAACCCTATCATTTTTTTTTTTCCTAAAGGGCCCAGTAACACATCTTTAAGATGAACATACACACACACACACACACACACACACACACACACACACACACACGATGAACACAATGCCCTGTAGTTAATATACATTATCTTTTGTGATTCTGTTTTATAATTTTTTGAGAAATCATGAAGTGATATGGTATGTTAGTGAGACTACACAAGCACCCTATCAAGTGTTTATTCAGTGCTTTTGCTGTGTTCAGCATTGTGTTGGCCACTAATGGGAACAAAAGAAGCAGAAGACACTTCCTACCTCTAGCCATCCCAGTCTAGCTGGGAAGTGAACACACACACACAGGCCAAAATGGACAAACCAGCTATTTTGGAAGTAGACTAAACCAGAATCATAACCCTGGCTTTGTAAATGAAGATATTGAGACCCTAAAAGGGTGACTTTTATCTTGGGTGTCTCATTTATACATGCACCAAGAAACTCTGATTTCAAGTTGAATACATTGATCCCAAATGTAGCATCCTGTTAAAGGGAATATTTCCCTACAAGGAGACATGAACAAAGTCTCTAAAGAGCAGCAAGAATGGACAATTTGAGCCTCTAAACCAGAACCAGAATCCTGATATACAAGGATGCAGACCAGCCTCATTGAGTGGTTCTCATGGAAGAAATAAAGTGGAGTAAAGTGGAAGAGGTAGAGGTGGAATGAGTATAAATATGACTTGATCTCTGTGCTGAAAGTGGTAATGCCATTGAAGCCCAGAGTGATATGTAGTGTTCGCTTTTTTGTTAGCACTAGTTTATTCCCCTCTCAAAAGACCAGTTACAACCAGATGAAGTGAACATAGCATCAAGATTTTACTGTCTTCACAATAAATAAAAGATGAAGTTAGAATTGGATTACTACTTGATCCTTTTCCCTCTTATCTCCTCCCAGTTCAAAATGCTTACATCTCATGATCAAAATTCTCTTAGTTGGGCTCAGTATGATCAAGCCTGAGAAAAATATTTGTAGTTTTAGTCTTTTTCTAGAAAATAGGCTTCCTGTGATAATGCTTTCAATTTGTATTTCCAAAATTGCTAATAATGTTGACCATCATTTCATGTGACCATTAGTTATTCTAATATTCTTTTTTAAAAAAAAATTACTTGTGAGAGAACCAGAGCATTACCCTCAAAATTCAATGCCAGGGAGAAAGCTCAGGACCTCATGTCTGAGAGAGTCAGATGTTTTATCCACTGTGCCACCTTTTAAGCTGCTATACCACAACTTTCTTAACAATCCATCTGTTGGACATTTGCATTGCCTCCAAGTTTAGATTATAAACAGTGCTGCTGTGAACACAGGTTTGTCTAGAGCTCTTCTGATAGGTGTTCAGTTGTGCTTCTCAACTCCACGTTTGTTACTATCATATTGGTAACTTGAAAGTCATGGGTGGACTATTTATACCACAGAAGCTGGCAAATACTACAAGATAGGGATTTTTCTCTAAAAAAAGTTAGTTGTTGAAGATTGGCCAACACATCTCTGAGTGAATAGGAGGAACAGAAGATGAGTTAGTTTTAGAATCTTGGATTAGAAGACTAGAATTGTCATCTGTTCACCCCACTCCCTGTATAAATACTTCCATGACATTGATAGACATGGACATTGGGGAGGTAATTTGATTTTAAGAATATAAATTAAATTAGGACTTGGATTTTCTTCTTGCATTTGGTATGTTTATATTCTATTCTGTATGGCATATTATATGAGGCAGAAGTGGTACAATGATACAGTAAGTATAATAAGACAATAGTCCAGCCTCAGGGAGTTTCCAATCATGTGAGAAAGACACAATTGCAGTAGGATTGAGTAAATTATAATGAATAGACAGAAGAGTATATCCCAAAGGCAATGTTTGGGAAAAGTAGGGATGGGCTGGGGACTTCACAAAGGAGATGACTGTTGCACAATTTGAAGAAAGAATAAACATTTGTCAGAAATAGAAAGTCATGGTAGGAGAGAGAAGTGTCATGAATAGCAGGATTCCCAGTGACCAGTGGGGTGAAGAGTAGTGAACAGTGGTGTATGTGTGTATGGGAGACTTCAAGGGATGGTGATCAAAGGGGCTAGAAGTTAAAAACTAACACCTAGTACAGTACCTAACACAAGGTGGGAATTTAGTGCATTTGCTGAACAAACAAAAGTTAAGAAAGGAGGAAGGCAAGAGGTTTCCAGAGATCCATTTGCTCGGTGGACACTAGACACAGGACACAAAGAAGCTCTATCGTCCATTCTTTAAATGTGAGGGCCCTCTAATGAATCAGTTGCTATGACCCTGGGTAAAGCCCTTGAGTCATTGCTACTGGTGGGTGGGTAAGAATGGAGGACATGGGAGTCAGGCGGTAGCGCAGTAGGTTAAGCACACGTGGCGCGAAGCACAAAGACCTGAGTAAGGATCCCGTTAGAGCCTCTGGGTCCCCACCTGCAGGGGGGTCCCTTCACAAGCAGTGAAACAGGTCTGTAGGTGTCTATCTTTCTCTCCCCCTCTTTGTCTTCCCCTCCTCTCTCCATTTCTCTCTGTCCTATCCAACAATGACAACATCAATAACAACAATAAAAAAACAAGGCCAACAAAAGAGAATAAATAAATAAATAAATAAATATTTTTAAAAGACACATAAAGTTTAAAAAAATTTTTTTTAATGGAGGACACAGGCATCTACAGGGAGGACACACTCATGACACAGGCTTAGAGATGTAACTAAGGGCAGCATGTACAGGAAATGCAAGCCAAGGCTTACTTTCAGTATGGCCGGTGCCTCGTATATGTGGGCCAGTGATGGGAGGTGGAGCCTGGAGGTGATGTTAAAAAGTTGACTCAATAAGTGCAGCAAGCAAGTAGAAAGACCTAAAAATGACTCCATAAAGTACTTAGATATTTTCTACTTAGACCTGGATACCCTCCTTCCAATTTCGCTTCTATCAATCACTCTAACACTGCCAGATAAAGTAAGGACTACAAACGCTGGATAAGGGCACTTAAATGATGGCCCTTTTGGTCACTACCAGGCCACCTCATCATCTGGGGGTATTCTCATATAGATATGATGGAACTAGACCTCTAATAGATCCCTCTCTACACCATTACTGGTCACTTCCATCAGGAATATCATTATAAGCTCTCTTGTGGGCCTCTCCAGGACTTTGCCCTCACTGTAGAGCAGCAATGGTAGGGACTGCCCCACTCTCCGAAGGGAGGCTCTGCCACTCCAGGGAGATTGGTCCTGAAGCAGACTAGAATGTTCCTAGCTGTCACCATGGAATTCGAGCTCAGACCAGCAGGGACTGATCAGAGGCTACACAGGATCCTGTGCTAAATATGAATAGACATGAGTCCTAGGTCAGATTGATGGAGGTTAAAGTTAACAACATTTATATACTGTTCCCATATTTGGGAGCTACTCTCTGCCCTGATGAAGCTTTCTAGTGCTATTTCCAACTCTGAAACCATCTTCCCAGACAATACTTTTAGTCTACTGGCATGTTAGCTGTCAGGCTCAGGCAAATATTACTAAAGTCATAGGCCCCTTGGAATATACCTAAAATAGACTTCCTAGCTTCTCATTTTAGGTATATTCTAAGGGGCCTATGACTTTAGTAATATTTGCCTGAGCCTGACAGCTAACATGCCAGTAGACTAAAAGTTCCTACCTTTCCCAGCTCCCTTTACCTTTCTCCGCCCCTTTCCTAACTATGTATGGTATTGTCAAGCCACTTCCATTTCCAACTTGCTACTTCCATTTTCTGGCCTCAAAGGCGGGGGGGGGGGTGCTCAGACCAGGATCCTTACACCGGCCCTTGCACTTTGCACCATGTGTGCTTAACCCACTATGCTACTGCCTGACTCTGGGACCTTCAGATGAATAAAGATTTGAACTGCCTTGCCACCACCAGCTCAGTTCCTGGGTCATCTCTCTCACATCGCTAGTCTGACACTGCACCTAACAAGGACCCTGGGCCCATACTCTTGGATAAAGAATAGGGAAGCTTCCAATGGAGGGGATGTGATACTGAACTCTGGAAGTGGGAATTATATGGAATTGTACCCCTCTATCCTACATCCTATTGATCATTATTATATCACCAATAAAATAAATAAATAAGTTCAGATTTTATCCAGAGAGCAATGGAAAACTACTGGAAGATTTTAAATATGAGAACAACAAGGTCAAATTTACATTTGGAAATCACCTTTCCGGCAACAAGACAAATGAGATTGGAAGGGATAAGGCAAGAACCAGGAAAATTGATTAACAGGCTGTTTCGACAGTACTGAGGGAAGCTCTTGATATCCTAAAGTAATGCACTGGTACTGGCACATAGAAGGAGATAAATCTGAGATTTGGAAGATTCATTCATTCAGAAACATGAAATGAAAGTTGTAGCAAAACTTGCATATGTGATGGTGGGATCCTGTTACTCATGAGAAGGAACTTTGTGGAAAACAGAGGGATGGCCACAACATTGAACACAGCAACACAGGGCACAGACTCCACAACTTATGCCACTGGACACTGAGTTTGACTTCTAGACCAGCAGCATCTGTCTCAGCAGAATGCAGCCTGTAGTGTGTGTCTTTTTGGAACTTAGGTGGAGGTCAGATGAATCTGATTGTCAGAGCCCAGGTCCCATGCCTACACCTAGCTGCAAGGAATTCTGGGAAAGTTTACACCTAGACTATCTGCTTCATACTTAGTTTTTTATTGTACTGTATTGTATTTTTATTTAGCCCTGGTTTATGATGGTGTGGGGGATTGAATTGGGGGGGCTTTGGAGCTTCGGGCCTAAGAGTCTTTTTTCATAATTATCATGCTTTCTACCCCTACCCAAATTCTTTTTCTTTCTTTCTTTTTTTTAAATATATTTTAAAAAATATTTATTTATTTATTTATTTATTTTCCCTTTTGTTGCCTTTGTTGTTTTATTGTTGTAGTCATTATTGTTGTAGTTATTAGTGTCATTGTTATTAGATAGGACAGAGAGAAATGGAGAGAGGAGGGGAAGACAGAATGGAGGAAAGAAAGATAGTCACCTGCAGACCAGCTTTACCACTTGTGAAGTGACTTCCCTGCAGGTGGGGAGCTGGGGGCTCGAACTGGGATCTTTGCGACCATCCTTGTGCTGGGCCTCGTGCCAACCTCCCTTTCTTTCTTCTTTTTTTTTTTAAATAGAGGCAGAAATACAGACTGAGAGTGAAAGAGAACAGCACCAAAGCTTCCTTCAATGTAGTGGGGGCTGGACTCAAACCTGGGTTGTGCACATGACAGCCCACTATCCAAATGAGCTATTTCACGCTCACTCGCACCAACATTTATACTCTTCCCTACCCCACCACTATCAACAAATTTTATTTTAATTTTGAGTATGAGTTAGTTCTGATGGCACAGTTTTAATGATAGGAAAACATTCTAGAGTTGCAGCCAGATTCAGGTTTCAATAGAAATCACTATACTGCTTCCTTCACTTAGAAATGTTTTTTCTATAAAAATGTCAATCAGCCTGATTAATGTTCTTAATCATGTGATAAAATTTATTATCTAGATAAAATGTTAGTATATTATATTTAAATTTTTATCTCTATAATGCTGTCTGTCTAGTAGTCAGAAGTCTGATATATTATGAAGTATACAGATTATCAAGGGTAAACACTTGTGGAATTAGAAAATAATTCCTTAAGGTGTCTCTAAGATAAATAATTGTTGCTAAGCATTTTATTTTATTTTATTTCTATTAGTGATTTAATAATGATTAACAGGATTGTGAGAGGGGGTACAATTCCATACAATTCCCACCACCAGAGTTCAGTGTTCTATCTCTTCCATTAGAAGGTTCCCTATTCTTTATCCTTCTGGGAGTACAGAACAAAATTCTTTATGGGGTGCAGAAGTTGGAAGATCTGGCTTCTATAATTGCTTCTCTACTGAACATGGATGTTGGCAGGTCGATCCATACCCCCAGCCTGTTTCTATCTTTCCCTACTTGGGTAGGGATCTGGAGAGGTGAGATTTTGAGATGCACTGTGTAAGCTTATCTGACCAGGGATAAGTCAGGATAGAATCATAGTAGTGTCTGCAACTTGGTGGCTGAAAGGCAGTAAGGTATAAAACAGGACAAACTGTTTAATAAACAGGAACTCAAAGGTAGGAATAAAGCAGATGAAATTAAGAGCGATCACCGGAGTGCAGAGCACTCAGTCATGTGGGAGTTGTCTAAATGAAGACAAGACTGCAGAATATACTTTCAGGAAGGTAGACCAGGAGACCAAGGAGATAGCATACTGGTTATGCAACAATCTTTCATGCCTGAGGCTCTAAGGTCCTAGATTCAGTTCCCAGTACCACTGTAAGCTAGAGCTGAGCAGTATTCTGGAGAGAGAGAGGGAGAGAGAGAGAGAGAACCAGCGCCAGAGAGAGAGAGAGGAGGGAAATTGGGCTGGGGAGGGTAGAACAAAGAAACTAAGGAGTGGCACAGAGTGGGAGGGTGTGGATTTGGGGTTTTGAGCCTAGAGCACTAGAGTCTGATTCTGATTGTACATGCTGGGCCAACCCTGTGTTCCCTGAGGGTGCTTATGGACTGTGGGGTGAACCAATTTAGTAATAGCCTCTCCCTCTCTGCAGCTCTGAGAAAGTTGCTCTGTTCAGCAAAAGGTATTAGTGCTGGCTTTAAGATTCTAAACTATCCATGACGTGCACTTTCTCCCAGGATTAAGAACACAGAAAACCTTAACTTTACATTCAGTGTTTGCAAACATTCATGACACAGACGTCCTGAGAAGGTAGGGGTGGGTGTGGATTGGGAGAGGAAGATTGGAGCTGAGCATAGTCTTGTAGCATCTCAGACTAGAGCAGCAAAGACAGGAATGGTGCCCATCCTGGCAGCATCTCAGACTAGAGCAGCAAGGACAGGAATGGTGCCCATCCTGGCCTCCCCTCTTGCTGCCCTCTTCCATCTGTGACTGTCTCATGACACTTGTCAAGACAAGATGGGGCCTCCTAACATCCTTCCACTCCAGCTTCTGCAAATCTAAGAGCTGATCCTCATTGAGCTGCCTCTGCCTGTGTTAAATTATTCATTCAAATTGGACCTATGTATCATTCCAAAGACAAACCACTACACACACATAAATATGAAGCATGAGTAAGCAACAGCTGATATATTCTAGAGAGTTCTGAGTACTAGAGAGAGAAGGAGAGAGTGGAGAGGAAAAAATCAACATGGAGGAGAGACACCACAGCACCATCTGTAATAGTGTGGTGCTACCATATGATATCTGGTCTTGAACCCAGAACCTCATGCATGGTAAGGTGTACTCTCTACTCTCATCCCCACACACCTCAGAAGACAGAACATGTGGACCTAGAACCCTTTTTGAGCCCATCAAGTAATAAAAAATCATAGAATTTATTTGACTGTGCTGAGAGTGGAAAGGAAAGATCTGTGAATCAAAAAAAAAGATGGTGGGTGGGAGAGATAAGTGCATCTTGATCACCTACCTTAACTTACATGGCACATATGAAGCCAATGTCTGGGATTTTCTGAATAACTATCAGATCCATGACAAAGTAATTCTGGGAGCCACTGATCAGCGGCCACTCTGCTCCCCCACAAATGCTGTTAACAAAGGCTCTGTTTATTTTATGTAAGGGGAAATAACCTATTGTCAGAGTGTCTGCCTCCTTGGCTGAATCTAACTACCACCCGCCTTTGGCACCACTGAGCCCTACAGCATCCCCTCTCCCACTGACTTACAGCTGATGGTGAAAGCCTATTTCTACCCTACATTAGGCCCTCACTAGGTCACCTTTCATCACTGGCTTTCTGAAAAAACCTGTTTGTGGGGAAGACAGTTGCCATCACCCATTTCTTCTTCTAGCGTTTGCCCTTCTTCCGTAGCCAGTCAACAGTGTCAGGTTGAGCCTGATGTAAAGTTTCGAGACCTCCTTTGAATCTGGAGAGGTGGCAGTCGTTGACTATGTGGGTCATAGTCTGTCTGTAGCCGCAGGGGCAGTTTGGGTCATCTCTGGCTCCCCAGCGATGGAACATAGCGGCGCACCAGCCATGGCCTGTTCGATAGCGATTGAGGAGGGCCCAATCATACCGTGCTAGGTCAAAGCCGGGTTGACGCTTGCAGGGGTCTGTGATGAGGTGTTTGTTTGTTCTTTACCTCAGCTGACTGCCAACTCTGTTTCCAAGAGTCACCCATGAGACCTTTGATCTCTGAGACTCCAGCCATTCAACAAAAGTGTACCTGCTGTGTAGAGCAGACATGTATGTGCCTGATTTCTAGTTATGGTTCCCTGCAGACAAGTAACTTGAAAAGAAATGCCTTTGAGACTTGGCCCAGTTCAAAGTTAAATTAGAAAAAGCCTGGGAGGGGAAGGAGAAACTCCAGTTTGGGCACATCACTTTCATTCAGTTCTTCCTTGTTTTAGACACCACGTCAGCTTGCTTCCTAAGGGGATTTCCTTGTGTGGAAGGCATGAAACCCACTGAATCTGGCTGAGCATCCAGTGAAAGAAAAGCCATAAATCATGCCAGTGAGGGGGCTCTGGGAGAGGAGAGCCTAGAGAGGAAGAAGAGGGGGTTCTTCAGGGATTGGAGGGGAGAAGCTTGGCCCTTTTATTGTGAGTAATAAACTGGAGGAGTTTCCAAAGAGGTACCCAAGAGCAAGACTAGAGGGAAGTCCCAGGGTGCTTCTAGTTTTCTCCCACTGGTTCTTTTCAAACTCAGCTTCCTTTTCTTGCAGAAACAGTTGGTGGGTGGCCTATGTGCTATGAGGGAACAGGTCTAAAAGAGAATCTCTCATTCTTGTCCATACTCACATATTGCTAATGCATAGTTAGCTACTTTTTTAAAACAATTTCTTTATTGTGGAATTAATGTTATACATTCAACAGTAAATACAATAGTTTGTACATGCATAAAATTTCTCAGTTTTCCATATAACGATAAACCCCCCACTAGGTTCTCTGTCATCCTTTTTGGACCTGTATTCTCCCCCCACCCCCACCCAGAGTCTTTTACTTTGGTGCAACATGCCAATTCCAGTTCAGATTCTACTTGTGTTTTCTCTTCTGATCTTGTTTTTCAACTTCTGCCTGAGAGTGAGGTCATCCCATCCATATTCCTCCTTCTGCTTCTGACTTATTTCACTTAACATGAATTTTTCAAGGTCCATCCAAGATCAGCTGTAAATGGTGAGGTCACCATTTTTTATAGCTGAGTAGTATTCCACTGTGTATATAGACCACAACTTGCTCAGCCACTCATCTGTTGTTGGACAAGCTGGATTGCTTCCAGGTTTTGCCTATTACAAATTGTGCTGCTAAGAACATATGTGTACACAGATCTTTTTGGATGGGTATGTTGGGTTCCTTAGGATATATCCCCAGGAGAGGAATTGCAGGACCATAAGGTAGGTCCATTTCTAGCCTTCTGAGAGTTCTCCAGACTGCTCTCCACAGAGGTTGGACCAATTGACATTCCCACCAGCAGTGCAGGAGGGTTCCTTTGACCCCACACCCTCTCCAGCATTTGTTGCTGCTACCTTTTCTGATGTATGACATTCTCACAGGAGTGAAGTGGTATCTCATTGTTGTCTTTATTTGTTATTTGCATTTCTCTGACAATCAAAGACTTGGAGCATTTTTTCATGTGTTTCTTGGCCTTCTGGATCTCTTCTGTGGTGAATATTCTGTCCATGTCCTCTCCCCATTTTTGGATGGAGTTATTTTTTTTCTTGTTGTTGAGTTTGGTAAGCTCTTTATATATGTTGGTTATTAAACTCTTATCTGATGTATGGCATGTAAAGATCTTCTCCTATTCTGTGAGGGGGTCTCTTTGTTTGGGTAGTGGTTTCTTTTGCTGTGCAGCTTTTTGATTTGATGTAGTCCATAGGTTTATGCTTGCCTTAGTCTTCTTTGTAAATGGATTGGTTTCATTGAAGATGTCTCTAAAATTTATGCAGAAAAGAGTTCTGCCAATATTTTCCTCTAAGTATCTGATAGTTTGTGGTCTAACATTCAAGTCCTTGATCCACTTGGAATTTACTTTTGTATTTGGTGAAATACAGTGGTTCAGTTTCATTCTTCTGCATGTGTCAACCCATTGTTTCCAACACCATTTGTTGAAGAGAGGGAGGGAGGGAAAGAGAACAGAACACTGATCAACTCTGGCTTATGGTGGTGCTGGGGGTTAAGCCTAGGTCCTTGAGGCCTCAGGCATGAGAATATTTTGCATAATTTATGCTATCTTCCCAGCCCAATGTTAGTGACTTTATATTATTCTCCATCTATTAGAGAAGCTCACCTACCCATGAGGTAGGTTAGTTTGAGGATATTTACCTCTCCTAGAATGTGTCCAGAGGGAGAGACTGGGACAGAGCAAGACAATTAGGCCAACTTCACCCTTTACCTAAAATTGGCTCTGCGAAACAGCTTTACTGGGGATAAGAGATTTTTGCCCTTAGTTCTAATGTGATTGAGCCCCTCGTCATACTCGAAAATTTGGCTCTTCTAATCTTTGAAGAAGAGCTAATAGTACTTAACCAGTAGGGACATTGCAAAGGCAAGTCAAGTCACAGAAGTGAAAGCTAGGTAGCTGAAATGTACACATGGACTTTGGGGAGGTCTTGTCACAGCTAGTCTGCTGCATCTCAAGACCTGTGCTCATTGGCCCTGACTAGGTCATATCTGTGGGTTCTCCCTACACTGCCTGTCACCTCCACTCTGCATCCTCATGCCCTTCCCCAGCACTTTTTTGTATGACATTGTACCGATGCCACCATTAAGACTTAGCCCTCTTTTCTAAGACACAGTCTACAATAATGTAGACAGAGAGATGACAGGCACACAAATCAACCAACAATCTCTGTACAAAGGAGCTCATTAAATAAATACGTGTTCACGTTATGGGCAAATAATGAGGTCAGTGTAAGAATGGGCTTGTCTGTATTTCCTGGGAAATTGACTCTTCCCAGCAAAGTCCTCACATTTTCAAACAGAGGAGTTAACCTGGGAAAACACCACCTGCTTGGAACTGCATTAGGCAGGTGCCTGGAGGAAAAAGTGTCTGAGCAAGTTCCTCACATGAAGTACCTATTAACAATGATGGGGGCTTACTGAATGCATTTAAATGAATTTGTTTTTCTCAGGCTGTGAGTACACGAGCAGTGTGCCCCATCTCAGAGCTCTGTGGTGTGCAAGGTTTGTGCACTGGGTGGGGCCATTTGGAGGACTGTTCACCTCTGCATGGCCTACAAGGCCCATTAGTCTGGAAAGACCATCTCCAGACCTTGATTTTCCCTGGGCTCTCTATTTCTCTCTATCATGATTAGGTACATCAAATAAACCCTGAGAAGGCACTCTTAGCTAATTTATACCTTTTTTTTAATTTTAATTTTATTTTATTTATTTATTTTTTTTTACTAATTTACACCCTTATGTCCCATTCCCTATTAGATGAAATATTCTTTTTTATGTATTCCCTTTTGTTGTCCTTGTTTTTTATTGTTGTTGTAGTTATTATTGATGTCGTTGTTGTTGGATAGGACAGAGAGAAATGGGGAGAGAAGGGGAAGACAGAGAGAGGGAGAGAAAGATAGACACCTGCAGACCTGCTTCACTGCTTGTGAAGTGACTCCCCTGCAGGTGGGGAGCCGGGGTCTCAAACCGGGATCCTTAGGCCGGTCCTTGCTTCACTGCCTGCACTTAACTCCCTGCGCTACCGCCCGACTCCCAGGTGAAATATTTTTTAATCATATGATGTAAAATGCATACTGGTATAGTTTTAATTTCAAGTGCCTACTTGGGATATAGCTTTATTTTTTAAAAAGATTTTTTTAATTTATTTATGAAAAAGATAGGAGGAGAGAAAGAACCTGACATCACTCTGGTACATGTGCTGCTGGGGATTGAACTCAGGACCTCATGTTCTGTGCCAGCTCCCAGAACACAAGATACAACTTTCAAAACAACTTGTGCTCAGTTTGAAGGGTCTTTAAAAGGTGCTAGCCTAGATTTTGCATGGCAGGGGCCACAAAGGGATGAAGGATTTTATATTGTCTGGATGGGGTACCGTCAGCACCCAGCATGCTGAAGCAAGAGGTTCATGAGGATAGATGCTTATAAGCCTGGGTGCAGAATAAGGAATTTGAGTTTTGCCCTGTTAGTAATGGGGGCACAGGAAGAATGACTATCAGGTTAATACAGAGTAAGGGAGGCTCTTTGTCTTGAAATGTCATTCCTCTTTCCTTGGACTCATAAACTGAATCCTTAGATGACAACTCACTCCACCACTATCTTTTGAGGGTCTGCTATAAGTGGTTTTTACTTCCTCACTACAAAAGACAGTAGACTCTCTCTGTTCCAGATCAAAGGAGATGTTTCCAGGAAGTGGTGTAGTGCTCTCATGCCACATGACCACACTTCCCTAGGGGGGAAAAGGGCTCCTCCCATTAGAGAAGGTGGCGGGCGAGTGACTTAAAAATCATGCAGTCCAATACAAATGAGAAAACTGAGGAGCATGCTCAGTTTTTTCTTCCAGTTTTCATCCAAGGTAAGTAAAACACTTTAATCGGTTTTCATTAGGTAAATCTACATTACAGGATTTTTGTTGGATACTAGAAAGACACAAAAATAAGACATGGTCTCTGTCCTCAAAGAGCTTACAGCCTCCTTGGTAGAAGAGAGGAGCACATAAACATGCCATTTTAGTTTCTTTGCTGGCAGGGCTTCCCTGGGGTTTTGTGTCTGAGCACTGTAGGAAACCCCCCCTCCCATTACTGCTATAGCTTCACTGCTCTGGACTGACTTCCAAAGACAGAAAGAGAGGGGCAAAGGCAGAGACAGAAAGAGGGAAAAACACCACAGTACTGAAGCTTCCTCCAAGGTAGACATGTCCAGGCTTGACCCTGGATCGGGTGCATGGCAAAGCAAACACATTATCCAGGTGAACTATTTTCCCAGACCCAGGCTCTTTTTTTCTCTTTTTTCCAAACAGAGATTTAGAGACAAGGAGAGAAGGAGAAACACCATTGCAACTCTCTACCACTTGTGAAGCTTCCCCTTTGCATGGTGCTCCCATGGCTTTACAGAGCCATATCCTCATGTTTGGGAAAGTGTGCTCTCTACTGAGTGAGTTATTTCCCAGCCCCCTTACCACCTGTCTTAAGAACACACATCTTCCACTACCCAACCCAAGAATCCCTTTGACTATTTCTAATTCAGCCCCCCGAAATTGATTAAACAATTTTTATTATAATCATCGAAAGGAGATTGACAGCCTATGATTCAAAATATGAGCTAGTAAAATAGGTGGCCTTTTATAAGTGATTTGAAGAAAGGTTTATGGAGTAAAGTAGGGTGTTCATTTTCTTTCTAACTCTATTTGATATTGGTGACATTTCAACAAGTGCCCCTTTCTTTAGTTGCCTTCTGTATATGGTGACATTTTGGCAAGAGGATTTCTTTTTTGTGTGGTAGCATTTCTGAAATAGTTGTATGTGGGTTCTGTTGTTTGTTTGTTTTCTAAATAGTAGGTTTACAAAAATGAAGCTCCCTGTTTCAATTTGTAAAACAATGTACTTCAGCAGAAGCCTAGGATGGTTTTGCCAGTGTTTTTAAAACACAAGAGATACTTAGTACAAGGCATTATTCTTAGTCTAATTCAGTCAGGGGGTGGGGGAGTTTCCTTCACTAAAAATAGATGACAAGAATGGAATTCATGTATATGGAAAAGTGCTTCTAATAGGTGTAAATTCCATTTAACCAGGCCCAAATGCTCAAGCCAATTAGAGAAAATGGAATCTGGCAGATGCAGAGAAGCTTACATGAGTCCCCTGAGAACAAGGGTTATAACAACAGTCCATGTGCTGAACACTTAGGAGATTTGAGAGATTATTAGAAACCATTAGCACCTTGTCAAGCATAGCAATCAAAAGCACCTTTTGCTTTAAATCTTAAACTATAGCCTTTCACTTTTTCCTCTAAGACTGAAAGAACAACTCTGCCTGCTAAAATTTTACTCATAGGAGTTCACTGGATTGTAGAGGGAAGGATGAATGGAGCATGTGTGGTGTCCCGCACCTTAATTCTTTCCAATCCTATGATTTGTTTTCTGCTTCGCAAATTGTTTTTCCAAGAAGAGATCATCATGTTAACATATAATACTACCCTCTGCCCTTCCCCCAGTGCCCTGAGTAGACTCAAAAGGACATCTTTAGAGTTGGGGATGCTGGTTAGAGATACCAGAGCCGGACATCACTCTTTTCTCCTGTCTACACTGAGGCATCACAGTGTACAAGTTGAGACATAGCTCTGAATTTAAAAACTGAGACTCCCATCACTTGCCTTGTCTTCCTTGGACAAGTCATTCAATCTTCTGGGGCCTATTTTTAAGTTGTCTATATGCATTCACTGTAGTGTTATTGTGGAAATTAAAATAGTGATGATGACAGGGATTGAGCATTTCCTGTGTGCCAGGTATTGTTCTGAGTGGTTTGTGAACATAGGCATGTCTAATCATCACAGCAGCCATGTGCAGTAGGCACTTTTATTATCCCCAATTACTGATAAGGAAACTGAGGCTCAGAGAAGCTAAGTAACTTCCCCATGGTCACATGTGAGGCTTCAAATCTTGGTGATCTGACCCAAACGAGTGATCATAATACATACTGTAATGTCTCCATGGAGGTGTCAGGCATTAATAGTGATATTACTTGTTATTATTTGGCATGTTCTTGCCAAATTGCATACCTCTTAGCCTGGGGCCTGCTGTTATTGCTGGGGGAGGGGGGTGGAGTCCAGGCAATGGTGCACCTGGTTAAGCACACATAGTACTTTTGCAAGGACCTGCAAAAGGATCCAGGTTCGAGCCTTCAGCTCCCCACCTGTAGGGGGAACACTTGACAAGCAGTGAAGCAGGTCTGCAAGTGTCTATCTTTCTCTCTCTCTCTCTGTTTTTCCCTCCTCTATCAATTTCTATGTCCTATTCAATAAAATGAAAAAAAAATGGCCACCAGGAGCAGTGGATTCATAGTACTGACACCAAGCCCCAGCAATAACCCTGGAGGTTAATAAACAAATGTTATAAATGATAAATAAGTTAGGACACAACCACTCTCCCCACTCCACCCTCCGTAATGATTGTTAGAACTTTCTCCAAGTGCCAGCATCTTGAATTGCATCCCTGCCTCTGGTGAGCACTTTTTCTAAAGCAACATATGGTAGATCTGGGCTCTGGCCACTTGATGTTGGTCAAATAAGAACTCTTGAGCAGAGAGGCACAGGCAGAAAGCCAAGCACAGCCCCAGCCACCTGCAGCTGTTATCAGTAAAGTGGGTGGCAGAGGATGTGGAAGTCAGCAGGAACACTTGTCTCTTGGCTGAACACAAGGCTATCAGCTGGAAACACAGCCAGTAGTCATGGGTAATTCCGAACTTCCTATTAGAAATAAACAAAAGGCCTACTCTACTGAATTTCCCACTTAGCTTCTCAACTTGGCAACCAGTCCTTGGTGCCCATCACCTAAGATAGCAAAGATATTAGGCTGGTTCACTGAACTAGAACAAAAAGGATGAGAAAAGGCCATCCCCCGCCTGACCTCTGCTCTGCAGAGTGACTGAGCCTGTGGGAATCCAGATGCATCAAGGTTTGGGGAGCTGGAAGGGAACAGGGAGGGGACTGGAAATTGAAGGGGAACTGAGCAGAAAGACAAAGGAAGGAAAAGAATGCTGAGTGAGCAGATGGGACACACTCAAGCACTCCCTTCTAGCTTATGCCCCCCTGTAGTTTGCTAGATCAGGTCAGCCTAGGACCCAGTGACCCAATCCATGAGGGAAAGACCAGCCATGAAGACTGAAGGGTGTGGGAGACATTTTGTCTGAGGACTTCGAGGCTAGGCTCTGTGGAACCAGAATGGGCGGCTGGGCTTGTAGCCATAGGAGGTAAATTCCCTCTCCACACCACACTCCTTGGCTTGGTGTCTATGGGGCAGAGCATCTTTGGTCTCTTGGGCCTTATAGACTCCCAGGCCCGAGAAGCCATATGTAGGAACTGGGTCAGCATTGCATGTCCTTATGAACAGCCTGCTAGGTGACAGGATCTATCTGGTTTGGCATAGCTTTCCTCCATACAGGAAGACACCCTCCAACATGTCATTACTCAAGCTCTTCGGGTTCCTTGGTCATAAGGTGGAGTGACTTCCCTCAGGGTGTTGTGAGAATAATGACTAACTGTGGAGTGTTTAGAGAGAATCTGGTACATAGAAGACATTCAGTGAAAGGTGGCCTTTTTTTTTTTTTTTTTTTTTTTAAGATTTATACCTTTTAGTTTCTCTCTCTCTTTCTCTCTTTTTCTTTCATCCTTGGGGATCCAGTTAAGAAACCATAGTTTCACTAATAGCTCCCTCAGCTCCCCCAGGTCCCATTAGTTACTGTCTCTTTGTCTCCTCCCCCTAATTACTGCTTTAGGCTCTTTATTCTACATACATGCTCTGCCTACATCCATAAGCCACGTCGAGGGCATCTGCCTTTCTATAGAACCTGTGTAGTTTCTGTCATGATTCATAATTAAATTCCTCACCACCCCTCTTCATTGTATAAAGAGTATGTTCAATCTATTATTTTGAAATTGAACCTAGGGAATTTTTTTCTTAAACTAATAAGTCATGTTAAATTAGTTCTCCTTTCTCTCCACTTCTGCCCATTACTCTCCTTGGTGTCTCTCTCTCTCTCTGGCTTCTCCAAGCATCGCTGCTGTGGCCAGTGTACAGCGACCTAGCTTGGCTGGATCATTTTGCATTCCAAACACCTTATTTAGGAACCAGTGCTCACCACCCACTCGAACCCGGCCTTTGCTGCTGGTGGCAGGAATGTTCTTCCTGGGTTCTGCCCACAGAATCCTGAGGAAGACTGCCAAAAACGTCGTGCTTTAGACAGAAGTTTCTGAGGCTCACAGAGGAGTTTGTCTCCTGTTAGCATATGCTGGGAGCCTGTCTGGTGTTTCAGGTCATGAAACATATATCTTGGATCTAGGAACACTTCTTTCTTTTTGGGGGCTGTGGGGATGGGGAGTAGGAAAAGGGGTTTGTGATCTGGGTCCTGTGCATATGTGATTTTACTGCTCCCAGAACTGTGAATGGTCTTGGGAAAATCATGTGGGGTGGTAGCAGAGTTAGTCCATGATGCAGGCTTCTGGCACACATGCTACAGACCTTCATATTTCAAAGAAGCATCAAAAAGAGTAAAAAAAACTAATAATTCTTACAAAGGATTTTCAGTGGTCATCCCGGAATATATTCTTGGACCCCTCAAGAGCTTTGCAGACTGTACTTTGAAGCATAGCTGTAGAGTGTGGGGAGCTCTGTGCTTTTCTGACCCTCCAGCATCTCCTCTCAGAAACTGATTTTCATTGCTCACCTTTCATACGCTTCTCAGATGGTGTAAAGAACAGTGAGGTGAGGCATGTAGCAACCTTTGGATTTTGCCTGAAGATGCCATGTAGTCACACTCATACGCTGTTGTTATTTGTCTTGTACCCCGCCAGCTGACAGAGTCAGTCTGCCTCTTCACCCAACAACTCCAGCTCTCTCCTCCCACAGAGACCCACTTCTCCTCTTCCTGTAAAAATGCAAACTGGTTCCCCGCCTGCAAAGGGAGAGCTTCACGAGTGGTGAAGTAGGGCTGCAGGTGTCTCTCTGTCTCTCTCCCTCTCTTTCTATCTCCCCTCCTTTCTCAGTTTCTCTCTGCATATATCTAATAAGTAAATAAATAAATAAATATTTATATTGAAAAACTTAAAAGAAAAAAGTATATTTCAGCCATGAGGTTGCAGATGCTACTATGATGTCAACCTGACTTCCCTGGGCAGACGACCTCACCAGTGTGTCTTGGAACCTCCCTAGATCCCTACCCCACTAGGGAAAGATAGAAACAGGCTGGGAGTATGGACTGACCTGTCAACACCCATGTTCATCGGGGAAGCAATTACAGAAGCCAGAACTTCCACTTTCTGCACCCCATAATGATCCTGGGTCCATGCTCCCAAAGGGATAAAGAATAGGAAAGTTTCCAATGGAGGGAATGGGATGCAGAACTCTGGTGGAGGGAATTGTGTGAAGTTGTACCCCTCTTATCCTACATTCTTGTTGATCATTATTAAATCAAAAAAATTTAAAAAATGGGAACAGACCACACATTTTCAGGAGGCTACTCACTGGTATCATCTACTCAGAGAGTGGATTTGAGTTTTAGACCCTGTTTTTCAAATTAATTTGCCTGTTGAAGCCTAATGTTTGAAAATAAAGAAAAAGGGAGTTTGAGTAATGGTTAGCCTATACTAGTACTTCACAGGCCGAGAATTCTGAGCAAATGGAAGGGTCAGGAAGGGGATAACAATCTCACGTATGTGAACACACAGAGAGACACACCTGCACAGAAGTCTCTGATGGAGAGGCTGTATTTATATGATGCCTTTCATCTGAGGTATCAAAGCTCCTTGCAAGGAGTGCAGGTTTATTCAGCCTCACCACTTCTTACCCTCTTCCCAGACAGAGTTCCTCTTGTTTCTTTTTTTTTTAATATTTATTTATTTGTTCACTTTTGTTGTCCTTGTTTTTGCATTGTTGTTGTTAATGTCATTGTTGTTGGATAGGACAGAGAAAAATGGAGAGAGGAGGGGAAGACAGAGAGGGGGAGAGAAAGATAGACACCTGCAGACCTGCTTCACTGCCTGTGAAGTGACTTCCCTGCAGGTGGGGAGCCCAGGGGTTTGAACCGGGATCCTCAAGACAGTCCTTGCGCTTCACGCCATGTGCGTTTAACCCACTGCGCTACCACCTGACTCCCCCTCTTGTTTCTTATAGGGTATTCTCTGACAGCCTACTCAAGAGCTGCTATGTTGGGAGTTAGAGGGATGGAGTAGAAATTAAATATTTGAGGGAGACAGGCAGTGGCAAACCAGATTAAGCCCACATAGTGCCAAGACCAGGGACCAGTGCAAAGATCCCAGTTCAAGTTCCCAGCTCCCCACCTGCAGGAGGCTCACTTCACAAGTAGTAGAGCAGGTCTGCAGGTGTCTGTTTTTCTCTTCCTCTTCTCTGTCTTTCCCTCTTCTCTCAATTTCTCTCTGTCCTATCCAACAGCAGCAAAAAAAAAAAAAAAAAAAAAATGGGGGAAGAAAGAAAGAAGGAAAGGAAGAGAGAGAGAAAAAAAACTCAAATAGCAGTTCAGAAAGTAGTGCAGTGAGTAAAGCATTAGACTCCCAAGCGTAAGGTTCTGGATGCTATCCCTGCCACTGAATATTCTACATGGATGCTCTGGTTCTCTTTCCCTCTCAGAGCTGAGCTGTGTTCTGGTCTCTATCTCTCCTATCACTCTCTCACTAAAACAAAACAAAAATCATTTAAAAAAAGAAAGAAAAAAATTAAATATTTGAGGGTTGACAAATAGCTCACTTGGACAGTGTGCCTGCTTTGTTGTGCATGTGAATCAAGTTGGAACTCAGCACCTAACTGGAGGAAACTTCAGTCCTGTGCTATCTTTTCCTCTCTCTTGTAATGGAAGAAAGAAAGAAAAAAAGGAAAGCAAGAAAGAAAGGGAATAAGGAAGGAAGGGTGGAAAGAAGAAAGAAAGTTTAATTGTCTGGAGTTTCAGTGTGCTTATTACTTAGGAAAGTTTTACAGAAAAAAAAAAAAATGAGACAAAGGTAGCAGTCTCCTTGCTCCCAAACACACATAGCTCCCCCACCATCAGCATCATTCACTAAGGTGGAACTTTTTTTTTTCACCAGGGATGAATCTACATTATAATCACTCACAGCCCATAGTTTACATTGGGGTTAATGCTTGGTTTGTACTTCCTATGAGTTTGGACAAATATATGCTGATCTGCATCCATCACTACAGTAGCATATACTGCTTTCACTGAGCTCAGGAGTACCTCAGGGATATTTTCTTTTTTTTAAATTTTTTTTGTAAAAATAGCTGTTATTATTTTTTGTTGATGTTGATGTTGTTGGATAGGACAGAGAGAAATGGAGAGGAGAGGGGAAGACAGAGAGACACCTGAAGACACCTTCACCGCTTGTGAAGTGACTCCCCTGCAGGTGGGGAGCCAGGGGCTCAAACCAGGATCCTTACATCAGTCCTTGCGCTTTGTGCCACATGCACTTAACGTGCTGCGCTACCGCCTGACCCCCCCTTTTTTAAATTTTTATTTATAAAAAGGAAACACTTGGGCTGGGTGGTGGCACACCTGGTTGAGCGCACATGTTACAATGTGCAAGGACCTGGCTTCAAGTCCCCAGTTGCCACCTGCAGGGAGAAAGCTTCACAAGTGGTGAAGCAGTTCTACAGGTGTCTCTCTGTCTCTCACCCTATCTATCCCTCACTATTTCTGACTGTCTCTATCCAATAAATAAATAAAGATAATAAAAAAAATTTTAAAAAGAAACACTGACAAAAACCATAGGATAAGAGGGGTACAACTCCACATAATTCCCACCACCAGAACTCTGTATCCCCTCCCCTCTCCTAATAGCCTCCCTATTCTTTATTCCTCTGGGAGTATGGACCCAGGGTCATCATGAGGTACAGAAGGTGGAAGGTCTGGCTTCTGTAATTGCTTCCCTGCTGAACATGTGTGTTGACAGGTTGATCCATACTCCCAGCCTGTCTCTCTCTTTCCCTGGTGGGGCGGGGCTCTGGGGAAGTAGGTCTCCAGGACACATTGGTGGGGTCATCTGCCCGTGGAAGGTCAGTTAGCATTATGTTAGCATCTGGAACCTGGTGGCTTAAAAAAGAGTTAACATATAAAGCCAAAATAATTATTGACTAATCATGTACCTAAAGGCTGAAATAGTGCAGATGAAGATTTGGGGTCTGCATTTTGTAGATAGTTAGTAGGCCTATTTTAGTTATATTCCAAAGGGCGCATAACTATACTAGTTTTTTTTTTTTTTTTTTGAGTCTGAAATGCAAGTGGATTCAAGTTATTGTCTGGAGTTATTTTCTTTCTTTCTTTCTTTCTTTCTTTCTTTCTTTCTTTCTTTCTTTCTTTCTTTCTTTCTTTTTTACTCCAGGGTTATTGCTGAACTCGGTGCCTGCACCATGAATCCACTGCTCCTGGAGGCCATTTTTTCCCCCTTTTGTTGCCCTTGTTGTTGTAGCCTCGTTGTGTTATTATGGCCATTGTTGATGTCATTCATTGTTGGACAGGACAGAGAGAAATGGAGAAAGGAGGGGAAGACAGAGGGGGAGAGAAAGATAGACACCTGCAGACCTGCTTCACCGCCTGTGAAGCGACTCCCCTGTAGGTGGGGAGCCGGGGGCTCAAACCCGGATCCTTATGCCGGTCCTTGCGCTTTGTGCACGTGCGCTTAACCCACTGCACTACTGCCCGACCCCCTAGACTCTAGATGCTAGAGTCTAGCCAGGATCCTCATTTCCAAACTTCTTTTTCATGAAAGACTTGTTAAAACATTCCTTGGTCTCCATTTTGCGTTTTTGTGTGTCTGCTTTGCAGAAATCTCAGGCTTTAACCCCACTCCTCACAGGGTTTCAGATTCAGAGCAACCACTCCCATTGCAACTCTTGCTTGCATCCAACTGTTATTTGTCTAGAAATAATCGCCGCAATCATTGAGAGGCGGCTGGAAGGACTTGGTTGGCAGAGTCCAGTTGGTACTAGGGAGCTCTGGAATTGCTGCCCAAGGAGAAGACAGAAAGGGGACGGATGTTAGAGAAGGTGAAATGGCCAAAGGAGTTGAATGGGGCTCCCTCAGGGGCAGGAGAGTGGGGAGTCATTGGTCAAGACCCCTGTGGATGACAAAGGTAGCCTGGCTTTCACAAGGGCTCAGCTTAGAAAACTGTTCTAGCTCCTTGGTAACTGCTGAAGAGTTTTGTTTTGCTTTGTTTTATAAACTGCAAGTCCCCCCTATCAGATTTTCCTTTTCAGTCTCTGCCTCCCCTTACTTTTAGGGCCAATTCTTCTGCCTCTGTGGCTTCCTGGCATTGAGGAACAGATTTTACCCTGGAACTCTGTTAATTTTGGCTTCAGTGAAGCTGGCTCTGTGACCCTTTTTCTTAACCCTAATATGTGAATTTATTATCTTTCTCTTTCTCTTTTTCTCACTGCCCCCAGAGAGTACAATCTCTGTCAAACCTGCTAACACTAGGAAGAAGGCACCCAGCAGGCCTGTTCTTCTCAGTCTCAGTCCTACACTGTGCCCCTTTCCCCTCCAGGGAGCTTCAAATGTCACATAGCCCTTCAAGAGGTGGGGAGCAGACAGAAGGAGATTTCCCAGAGCTCCTCAGCCTCATAGAACTGGCCCTTCCATCCCTGCTCCACTGGGGCCTCACTCCCTCTCTGGCAGGACAGTTTGTGAATGTTAATGCTGAATGCTAATACTGTCCACTCTTGACCTGAGCTAGAGAAGGAATGGACAGTGAATTTTTGAGCCTCCCTTTGGAATCTTTCAGCCATGTGCTGTGTCAGAGGGAAATAAAGTTGCTTGGATTCAGGTGGCACCTGAAATACATTTATTTTAGCACCTACTATTTATTTATATAAGACACAGGCTTCCCACTGGTGTTTTCACCCATTTAGTGTGTTTTTATAGCTGAGCCCCTGGCCTTGTACCTTTTTCCTTTCCAACCTAACACCTTCACCACCACCACTCCTACAAAACAAAATAGACTCATCAGATGACTAAACAGGCCCAGTGGCTTTCCCCTGGTGTACAACTGTCATTGTATACTTCAGATTTTTTTAAAAAAAGAATACAATAGATTCAGAGCTATTAAAAAGTTGTGAAGATAGTACAGAATTCCCAAATTCCCCACATGCACTTTCCCCTAATGTTTATATTACTGCTGAACATTCTGGCTGAGACGTTTATTGAGCCCCACCCCACCCTTTTAAGTTTTCTTTTAATTATCTTTTTTATTTATTGGATAGAGACCGTCAGAAATCGAAAGGGTAGAGGGAGATAGAGAGGGAGAGAGACAGAGAGACACCTGCAGCCCTGCTTCACTACTTGTGAAGCTTTCCCCCTGCAAGTGGGGATTGGGGACTTGAGCCTGGGTCCTTGTGCACTGCAACATGTGCACTCAACCAGGTGCTCCACACCCAGCCCCCGATCCCACCCTTTATTCAGATTTCATTAGTTCCCCCAATGTCCTTCTTTCCAGACTCTAATCTGTTAATTGCTATTATACTTAGTTGTCCTTTTCCTCTGGCCTGTTCTAATAACCTTGGCAGTTTTGAGAAACGCTAAGCAGATATTTGTAGAAAGGCCATTACTCATATTTGACTGGTGCTTTCTCATGTTAAGACCAAGTGAGTTCTAGGGCAGAAGGATACAGAGGTGAAGTACCATTCTCACTACAGTGATCTACTCTATCAACATGACTAATCATAGATGTTGACAGACAAAGGGACCATCTTCCTCCACTCTCCATAAAGCACTTTCATGAATTTCCCCCACTCTCCATAAAGCACTTTCATGAATCTCAACTCAAAGGATCTGGAAGACAGAAAATAAGTAAAGTCCATCTGCTAGAGTAGGATGTGACACATATGTAACTTGAAATATTAGCAGAGATTTCCAGAGGTCTCTTGACAGCAAGCTAGAAATTTTCCCCCAGCACTCACTGGAGGCCAGCTGTGATGGATGCATAGATTTCCCTAGGTTGATGCCACAGACCCTAAGTGTAGAGAGTTTCATGAGGTTATAGTCTGATTTTTTTGTTGTTGTTGTTATTGGATAGAGACAGAGAGAAATTGAGAAGCCACTCCTCTGCAGGTGGGGATCCAGGGGCTTGAACCCGGATCCTAACCGGTCCTTGCTATAGTCTGAAATTTTATACTTCCTGGGTCTTCAGGAAAGCTGTGTGGATGTGTAGAGTGTAGGAATTAACCCCTCCCACCGCCACCCTTCCCACCCTGCCAACTACCCCCTAAAGTGTAACCACCATGTGAAACCACTGAGTCATTCATTTAGCAAGTGTGCACAAGAGCACAGCACTCTGCTGGGGGCTGAGAATGTGGAATGACAAGTAGTGCTCAGTCTGGACCTCAGCACTTGGAGGTGTCAGACAACTAGGGAAGAGCTAGGAACCACTGAAGGGGCAAGTATGATGAGTAATAAAAAGGGAATGATCAAGAAGCTAATGCAGGGGTGGCAGTAAAGACCTCTCTGTGAGAATGAGGTTTCAGTTGAAGTGTGAAGGGTGACCAAGAGCAGAATGTAGAATGGGTAGGGGTGAGGCTCCAGGGAAAAAGCTCACCAGACAGAGAAAGCAGTATGCACCAAAGCAAACTAGTGTCAAGAGACCCGTCTGGAAGAACCTGAGGGAGACCAGTGGATCTGGGCATGAGAGAGGTATCTATATATTGGGTTGCTGGAAAAGTCATGATAGATTTTTGCATAGAAAAACAGAACAACACATCATGACTTTTCTGACAATTCAATAAAAAGGAAACCCTGTTTCTTAGGAAAATCACATGATAAAATCATGTGGAATAATTCTACTTCCTTAAAATGAGCTTGTTCTATGGACTTCAGCATAGGAAACTCAGAGGGTTTTTTTTTATTTCTTTATTGGAGGATTAATGTTTTACAGTCAACAGTAAATATAATTATTGGTACATGCATAACATTTCTCAGTTTTCCACATACAACCCCCACTAGGTCCTCTGTCATCCTTTTCCAGGACCTGTACCCTCCCCCATCCCCACCCCAGAGTCTTTTACTTGGGTGCAATACACAAACTCCAGTTCATGGTTCTACTTGTGTTTTCTCTTTTGATCTTGTTTTTCAACTTCTGCCTGTGATTGAGATCATCCCATATTCATCCTTCTGTTTCTGACTTATTTCACTTAACATGATTTTGTCAAGCTCCAGCCAAGATGGGCTGAAAACAGTGAAATCACCATTTTTAATAGCTGATTAGTGTATATATACCATTGTGTATATATACCACAACTTCTTTAGCCACTAATCTGTTGATGGACACCTGGGTTGCTTCCAGGTTTTGGCTATTACAAATTGTGCTGCTAAGAACATATGTGTACACAGGTCTTTTTGGATGGGTGTGTTGGGTTCCTTGGGATATATTCCCAGGAGAGGAATTGCAGTACCATAAGGTAGGTCCATTTATAGCCTTCTGAGTGTTTCTCAGACTGCTGTCCACAGAGGTTGGACCAATTGGCATTCCCACTACAAAGGTAGGAGGGTTTCTTTGACCCCACAACCTCTCCAGCATTTGTTGCTGCTACCTTTTCTGATGTATGACATTCTCATAGGAGTGAAGTGGTATCTCATTCTTGTCTTTATTTGCATTTCTCTGAAAAACTAAGAATTGCAACATTTCTTCATGTGATTCTTGCCTTTTGGATCTCTTCTGTGGTGAATATTCTGTCCATGTCCTCTCCCCATTTTTGGATGAGTCATTTTCTTTCTTGTTGTTGACTTTGGTAAGTTCTTTATATATTTTGGTTGTTAAACTCTTGTCTGATGTATGGCATGTAAAGATCTTCTCCTATTCTGTGAGGGGGTCTCTTAGTTTGAGTAGTGGTTTCTTTGGCTGTGCAGAAGCTTTTTAATTTGATGTAGTCCCATAAGTTTATGCTTGCCTTAGTCTTCTTTGTAATTGGAAGATGTCTTTAAAATTTATGCAGAAAAGAGTTCTGCCAATATTTTCCTCTAAGTATCTGATAGTTTGTGGTCTAACATCCAAGTCCTTGATCCACTTGGAATTTACTTTTGTATTTGGTGAAAATACTGGTTCAGTTTCATTCTTCTGCATGTGTCAACCCATTTTTTCCAACAACATTTGTTGAAGAGACTCTGCTTTCCCCATTTAATGGTCTGGGCACCTTTGTCAAAGATTAGATGTTCATAGGTGTTGGGGATTACTTCTGGGCTCTCAATTCTATTCCGCTGGTCAGTTTGTCTATTCATGTTCCAGTACCAAGCAGTTTTGAAAACAATGTCCCTATAATACAATTTGAGATGTGGGAATGTGATGCCTCCAGTTCTGTTCATTTTTTTCAAATTGTTTTGGCAACTCTAGGTCTTTTCTGGTTCCAGATAAACATCTGTAGCATTTGTTCTATTCTCCTAAAAAATGTGTTTGGGATCTTGATGGGGATAGCATTAAATTTGTAGATGGGTCTGGGTAGCATATTCATTTTGATGATGTTAATTCTTCCAACCCATGAACATGGAATATCTTTCCACTTCTTTGTGTCTTTTTCGATTTCCTTGAGTAGTGACTTATAATTTTCAGTATACAAGTCTTTCATTTCTTTGGTTAGGTTTATTATTAGATATTTTATTGTTTTTGTTGCTATAGTAAAAGGAATTGATTTCTGGATATCATGTTCTTCTAACTTAGTGTTTGCATAGAGGAATGCCACTGACTTTTGTATGGTAATTTTGTAGCCTGATACTTTACTGTATTGCCTAATGATTTCCAAAAGCTTCTTGCTAGATTCCTTAGGTTTTCCTATGTATGCTATCATGTCATCTACAAATAGGGAGAGTTTGACTTCTTCTCTTCCAATCTGTATGCCTTTAATTCCTTGCTCCTGCCTTATTGCTATGGCAAGAATTTCCAACACTATGTTGAATAGTAATGGTGATAGTGGGCAGCCCGGTCTAGTACCTGATCTGAAGAGAAATGCTTCCAGTTTTTCACCATTGAGTATGATGTTGGCTGTAGGTTTGCTATATACAGACTCCACTATCGTCAGGAATTTTCCATCTATTCCCTTTTTTTGTAGCGTTTTTGATCATAAAGCGATGTTGTATTTTGTCAAAGGCTTTCTCTGCATCTATTGATATGATCATGTGGTTTTTGGTCTTGCTTTATTGATGTGGTATATCACGTTGATTGATTTACGTATATTAAAGAAACCTTGCATCTCTGGGATAAACCCCACTTGGTCATGATGAATATTTTTTTAATACACTGTTGTATCTGGTTGGCTAGAATTTTGTTCAATATTTTAGCATCCATGTACATCAGAGATATTAGTCTGCAGTTTTCTTTTTTGGTTGTGTCCCTGTCTGCTTTTCGTATAAGAGTGATGTTAGCTTCATAGAAGCTGGCAGGGAGTATTGCAGTGTCTTCAGTCTTCTGGAAGACTTTTTATAGAGGTTATTCTTTGAAGGTTTTGTAGAATTCATTTGTAAAACCATCTGGTCCAGGACTTTTATTTTTGGGAAGATTTTTGATAACTGTTTCAATTTCGTTAGCTGTGATGGGCCTGTTCATGTTATCCACTTCCTCTTTACTTAATTTTGGAAGTTGGTAGGTATCTAGGAAATCGTCCGTTTCTTCCAGGTTCTCTATCTTGGTGGCATATAGTTGTTCATAGAAGCCTCGCATGGTATGTTGAATTTCTGCGGTGTCTGTTGTGATATCTCCTCTTTCATTTACTATCTGATTTATTTGGGTCTTCTCCCTTTTCTGTTTTGTGAGTCTGGCTAAAGGTTCATCAATTTGTTCACTTTTTCGAAGAACCAATATTTACTTTTGTTGATCCTTTGTATGGTTTTCTTATTTTCAGTTTTATTGATTTCTGCCCCAACTTTAGTGATTTCTGTCCTTCTGGTTGCTTTAGGGTTCCTTTGTTGTTCTTCTTCTAGGTCAATAAGGTGTGCAATCAGGCTGTTTATTTGTGCTTTATCTTGTTTACTAATGTGTGCTTGTATGGCTGTGAACTTCCCTCTCAGTACTGCCTTAGCTGTGTCCCAAATATTTTGATAGCTTGTGTCTTCATTTTCATGGAAACTTGAAACATTTTGATTTCTTCCTTTACTTCCTCTTTGACCCAGTAGTTGTTAAGTAGTGTACTGTTGAACTTCCACATTTTGGGACTTTTACTAATCTTTTGTTGATTATTAAGTGTTAGTTTAATTCCACTGTGGTCTGAGAAGATGCTTGGGATGATTTCAATGCTCTTGAATTTGCTGATGCTGCTTTGTGGCCTAACATATGGTCTATCATTGAGAATGACCCATGTGGACTTGAGTAGAATGTGTATTCCAGTTTCTTGTGGTGAATGACTCTAAAAATGTCCAATAGTTCTAGTTTATCTATCTCCTCATTTAGCTCCCTCATGTCTTTATTGATTTTCTGCCTGGATGATCTGTCCATTTGAGAGAGTGGAGTGTTGATGTCCCCTACTATGACTATGTTGCTGTTACTATATTTTTGTAGCTCTTTCAGTAGAAGTTTGATGTATTTAGATGGCTTCTCATTGGGTGCATAGATGTTAATAATTGTTAAGTCCTCTTGATTGACTGATCCACTGAGAATTAAGTAGTGTCCATTCCTATCTTTTTAAATTTTATTTTAAAGTCTATCATGTCAGATATGAGAATAGCTGTTCTTGCCTCTTTTTGTGTGCCATTGGCTTGTGTGATAGTTTTCTATCCTTTCACTTTGAGTCTGTGTTTGTCTTGTTGAGTTAGATGGGGTTCCTGTAGACAGCATATTGTTGGGCTGTGTTTTCTGATCCATCTTCCTACTCTGTGCCTTTTAATAGGTGAATTCAGGCCATTGACATTTATTGATATCAAAAATTGAAGATATTTTAATGCCATTCTTGTAGAGTTTTAGAGTATTCTGATATATGACCTATTTATGGTGGTCTGCCTGTTTATAGGAGACCTTTCAGAACTTCTTTCAGGGCAGGTTTGTTGATAGTTGATTCTTTCAACTGTTGCTTGTCTGAGAAGGTTTTTATGCCTCCATCTAGTCTGAATGACAGTCTAGCAGGATACAGTATTCTTGGTTGAAAGCCTTTTTCATTGAGCACTCACTCGATAGATATCTTGACATTCTCTTCTTGCCTATAGTGTTTGTGTGGAGAAGTCTGCTGCTAATCTTATGGGTTTTCCTCTGTAGGTGACTCTGGTTTTTCTCTTGCTGTGTTCAGGATCTTTTCTTTATCTTTCTTTTTCTTTCCATTCTAAATATGATGTGTCTTGGTGTCTTTAAGTCTGGGTTAATTCTTTTTGGGACCCTCTGGGCTTCTTGAACCTGTTTGCCTGTTATGTTGTCTAGACTAGAGAAGTTCTCAGCTATTATGTTCTGTAGAATGCTTTCTTCCCCTCCCTCTCTTTCTTCCTCTGGTAAGCCAATAATGCATATATTATTTCTTTTGATGTCATCCCATAGGTCTCTGTTGTTGTTTTCAGAATCTCTTAATCTCATTTAGAGATCTCTTGCTTCTTTTTTAGTTATGTCTTATTTGTCCTTGATCTTGCTAGTTCTGTCTTCAGCCTCATTTATTCTATTCTCTCTCCCCTCTACTGTTTTCTGGAGTTCATCTATTTTGTTACCCTGTTCTGATACAGTTTTAGCTTGTTCAGCTAGTTGTGTTCTTAGCACAGCTATTTTAGCTTTCAGCTCTCTAATAACCTTGAGAAAATCAGTGTTTTCTTCCAGGGCCTTATTTGTTGTTTCTGCATTTCTGATGACAATTCTTTCAAACTCTTACTCACTCCTGTGACTATTTTCTTAACTAGCATTGGATATTGACCTCATTATTTTGTGCTCCAACCTTTGGGTGGCTTTTAGCTGGACTTTTTCCTGGTTCATTTCTTCAATATTTCCTCTTGTTGGTTTAACTATTCTAAATAGTTTGTTATGAGGTCCCTCTCTCAGTACTTTTCTCTGTATCATTCCAATTTTATTATTTGTGCTGCCAATGTGAGCAGGATCAGTACTTTTCAGATTACTGATCACTCTTGACTGGATGGCTTGCATTTAAATAAGGTACTTAGAGTTCACAATTGTGGAAATTAACAGTTATTTCAATCCCTGCATTGGAGCACAGTGGCTGTTAAAGCCTCTTTTGTTCTTTTTATTCCCTGTAGGCTATGGGAGCCTGAGGGCTTTTAAATTATAAGTAGGCTTTTTAGCTTAATCCCTCAATCCTGACCAAGAGATAAAGCAGAGTGGGGGAAAGATAATACAGTGGTTATGCAAAGAGACACTGACACCCCAGGGATCCAAAGCTCCTGGCTCAATTCAGCTTCTCCACCAAGCCGGGCAGCACTGCTGGTCCCTGTGAGTTTCTAGACAAGTCCTGTTTATAGTCTGTAGGTTCTGAGGCAATTATTCACCATGTTCTCATCAGGAAAACAATGTGGAAAGGCTCCCACCACACAGCCCCACTGCTAGGCCACTGAGGTTTAGATCCTCTCCTGTGTGTCCTGGTCAGTTCTCTGTTCCCAGATGTCAGCACAGGTCCTCTCCCCCCTCTGCCTCCTGCTGCTCCAGCCTCTGAGGGCAGCAGCAATTGAGACTCACAGTTGCATTTGGTGGGTCTTAGGGGAGTCCTCTCCTCCCTTCAGCAGTCTTTTTGTTGGTAAAACAGACTGGAGGTGGTGCCTCAACCGGTAAACTGCCAGACTGTTAACAGCTGCTTAATCTCTCCTTAGGCTCCTCTCTGTCCATGAGCCACATGTATTTGCACTTACCGGTGATTTGGTAGATTTATGAAGTCGTTCTAGTCCTATCTAGTTGCAGTCCCAGGTAATCTCCTCTGGTATTCCTAGTTGACCTGGGAGAGGAGAGACCTCTCTGTGTTCTTATAGGGCTGGACTAATTAGCAAACAACCATAAGACAGACTGATACCTCAGAGGTGTTTTGCCAGTAGATTTATACTTTAAAATTCTAAGTTGATGTATAAACATGTAAAATTCATATATCTCAGAAATTAGATATTAAACACAACAGTGTATATTCGAAAGAAGTATGTAAATGACTGGAAGGGTATTTTATGATTTTTTTTTGTTTTTTGCCTCCAGGGTTATTGCTGGGGCTCGGTGCATGCACCATGAATCCACCGCTCCTAGGGGCTATATTCTTCCCTTTTGTTGCCCTTGTTGTATTACCATTGTTGTGTTTATTGTTGTTGTTGTTATTGGAAGGGTATTTTAGTGCATGCTAATATACACCCCCAGACCCCCACTTTAAGACTGAGGTTCTCATTTGCCCAGGTTCTGGGAGAAGTGGCTGCAGAAGGTCATGATCAACTACTCCCCAGGTACTGCCTCATATGGAGAGATCTCTCCCTCCCAGGATTGCATCCCTCTTGGGCTCCCCCACAGCCAGTGACTGGCAGATACAGAGACCTACCGCCTGCTTCCTTGCTCTCCAGCTGACAGCTGGCTCAGCTTGCAGGCTCTCAGCTTGATGGAGTCTTCCAACTGCTCTGACAGCACTTATCTTCAGTGGGACACAGTCAACATACTTAAGTAATTGGATCTAGTATAGTAGAAGGAACTGAGTGTTCTGCAATGAAGACAGAAAGTAGAGCAGGATAAGCTTAAAGAAGGGGATTACTGAAAAATAAAATAAAATAAAATAAAATAGAACGGGATTACTAGACAGAAGATGCCAAGGAATGGTACTGTTTTTTGCGCGAGAGACAGACAGACCAGAGCACAACTTAAGTGTTGTTGTTGTTTTAAATTTATTTGTTGGTTAATGATTTACTATAAAGTTGTTGACATAACCATAAATTTATAACCATAAATTCTCATCTCTTCATGATAGGTGTCTGCAAAACACTCTCATCCCCAGTTTAGGTCCTTTAGTACCATCATGTCCCAGGACCCCCACCCCTCCCTCCACTACTTCCCTTCTTATCCTTCCCCAAAAGCCTTTGTTTTGGTACTATACACCATACCCAGTCCAACTTTTGTGTTTTCCCTTTCTGTTCTTGTTTCTTAAGTTCCATCTCTGATCATCTCATAGTCATTCTTCTCATTTCGGCTTATCTCACCTTAACATGATTCCTTCAAGCTCCATCCAAGATGAGGTGAAGGATATGAGGGTGAATTGGCTACAATATCTGTCACCCCATTGATCACCAGGGTTGATTCAGCTGATCTAGCTGGCTAGACAGGTGTCCCCTTCCTCCCTCTCCGCTCTGTGTACATACCTCCCAAAATGGTTAAAGAGGACAGCCTTTGCCGAATAGAGACAGACCGGTCTTCATTCCAGGGTATATGAGTAGCTGCACTCCCCTGCTAAAACCTCCAAACAAGCTCCCAAGATGAGATAAAGGAGATGGTGTCATCGTTTTTAATAGCTGAGTAGTATTCCACTGTGTATATACACACAACCTTTTTAGCCACTCATCTGTCATTGGGCATCTAGGTTGCTGCCAAGTTTGGGCTATTAAAAATTGTGCTGCTGGGAGTCTGGTGGTAGCTCAGCAGTTAAGCACACATGGCACAAAGCACAAGGACCTGCGTAAGGATCCCAGTTCCAGCCCCTGTCTCCCTACCTGCAGGGGGGTCGCTTCACAGGTAGTAAAGCAGGTCTGCAGGTGTCTATCTTTCTCTCCCCCCTCTGTCTTCTCCTCATCTCTCCACTTCTCTCTGTCCTATCTAACAACGACAACATCAATAACAACAACAATAATAACTACAACAACATTTAAAAAAACAACAAGGGCAACAAAAAGGAAAATAAATAAATATTAAAAAAAATTTTTTTTTAAATTGTGCTGCTATGAACAGAGGTACATGTTAATCTTTTGTGGTGGGTGTATTTGCTTCCTTTGAATATATCCCCAGGAGATAAATTGTCACGTCTATCTTATTCAGTGCCAAGAATCAAACCCAGATCTCCCACATGAAAGGCATGCACAGCACCACTGAGTTATCTCCCTAGCCCTGAGGGATGATATGTAAGCATGCTGTGTGACTGGAAAAATAGCTCACCTGAATAGCGCATTGTTTTACCATGTGTGGTGTTTGAACCTGACCTTCACGGCATTGGAAGAAGCTTTGGTGCTGTGGTCTCTCTCTCTCTCTCCCACTCACTTTCTTTTTCTTTCTCTTTCTCTCTCTTGCTCACTCTCCCTCTCTCTGAAAAAGGTCAGTCCAAAATGGTAAAGCTCCAGTGAGAACAAAAAACAAACTGTGCCTCATGGTGTCTCCCTCAGTTGTGTGTCCTCATGGGCCTTGGGGTGGGCTGCTTCCTAAGACATCATGTCATCCAGCTTAGTGTACTTACTCCTCTCAGAGATGTTTGCAGCTGGGTGGATATGGATATGGTTTGGGGGCGCATGCTTTCCATTCCCTCAGTTCCATCATATTCAGACATGCGTCTGGGCAAGGTGGGGCTGCCACTATGTATGAGAGGCAGAGGAGATTACATACCAGAGAAAAAAGGGGCTTACCACTTAAAGGACTCACTAGAAAGAACTTTTCAGAGGAGAATGGTTTGCCTTTCTGGGTGGCATGAGGGGACCATGATGCTCAGTTTGGATAGCAGGTAGTTTCTTGTAAAAAGCCTCCCTGAGCTGGCAGGAAGCAGGCCTTTTCTGAAATCTGATAGGTCACTATGCCTCCTTACAGGAGAAAGAATTAAAGGAAACTTTCTGAACTCTGCAGGCTCTGCTTACGTGTGCAAGTAGGGAGGGGGCCTATCTCTTGGGACTTACTAAACAATCCAACAAGTGAGGCTCCTGTGTGTAGATGACCTAGAGATAGTGCAGCTCAAATGGGTGTGGCCTGGGGAAACCTTTTGGTGGATAAAGGGCACAGGCCTCAAAGTCCAGTTACAATGGGGCCTGGGTGCTGTGATCCTTTCTATTTTTTTTATTTTATTAGTGATTTACAAAATTATATGTCAACAGGGGCATAATTCCACACCATTCCCAGAGTTCTGAATCCCCAGTCCCTCCATTGCAAACCACTGCAGTTCTCCCAAGGTTGCAGACATGGGTTAACTGTCATCTCCACAACTATCTGTCTACATTTGCACATAATTTCTCCCTTTTTCTTCAAGGTCCAGTCTTCTCTTCCCCTCCAAGCCACACATAAGCCTGTTACAACATCTAAATATCCTTCCCTTTTTCCTCCTCTCTCTCCAGGTCCTGATGGAGCTGGAGTTCAGAGCCCTCTTATCTTCTTCCTCCTATCACTTCTCCCCCTCTGGAAGTATGTATCAAAATTGCTTTTGGGGTACAGAAGGTAGGACTTCTGGCTTCTGTAATCACTTCTCCACTGGACATGGTGAGCCTTTCTTTCTAGTTATGCCCAGCCCATGAGGCAGCTGACGCACCAGCAACTGCATCCTTCCCCCACGGGGCCTTTCCCCTGTTTCCATTTGGCCAAGCTACCCAAGCACCCAGTGGCTCAATTTCCAGCCCTTGTTGATTGCTTTATTGTCACATGGACTTGTTCATCCAAAGCCCTGCACAGAAGGTCAGTCCATTTATTTCTTCCAGTTCCATGAGGACAAAAGCGCTGTCATGATGTCCCCAGAGGGAGGTGGCTTCTTTTCACACTGGAATGCAACTTCCCTTTCCAATTAGAGACCACACAGGAGGGAAAATGCCAGCAAGATGGCTCTTCTAGCATGAAAACTCACCAGCCTTTACAAGGAAAAGCAGCTGGGGCCCTGCTTTCCAGCCCCACCTATTTAATAAAACCTCTGCCTCCCTTACCAGTTATCTGTCACTCAGTCACTCTCCTTTGCCTGCCTTTCAGCCAGACATAGTCCTATCTCTGCACTGTGGTTCATTCCTCTAACCATGCCATGTTTCCAGAATCAGCTTCTCAGGGCTTTGGTGTCCTTGTGGTTGATGTGATAGAGAAAGACAAAAATACAAATCAATCTAAAACCAAGCAGGAATTCTGCATCCAAATAAAAGATAGGCGCTCTCCTAACTAGGGGCTTCTCTCAGCAAAGCAAGATTGAGCTCAGAACAGTGGGGGCAAGAGGGCAAATAAAGGGCTCCGAAAGGCCTGTAAGCAGTGCAACCTCTGACTATAGTCAATAGTGGTGCCATATGTCTTCCTGGTTGGGTGGTTCAACCAGACTCTGCTATTACTCTCTGGCCATGCCAGATACTCACACTCAGAAAAGTAGCCTGTCACCACCCAAGGTGTCAGTTTGCCTCAGTGTCAACAGCAACAGTACAGCCAGAAGACTCTGGGGTGTGTTTTTCTATTTCCATTGCCACTGCAAGGTCAATTCTCCCGGCTAATAGCTAGTGCTCTGTTAGGAGCATCATGTTCCCAGGGCCAATTCAGTTTCTGGGGGTTGTGATTTTTTCCAGCCACACCTCTGGGGCGGCCCCTGGAGCTGGGGTCTGTTGGCTCCTCTCTCTCACGCAGGCATTCTGAGGGCTTGTCTGGGAGTGGGGAGTCTGCCCAGAGCCTCTAATCCTAGCTGCTTTGTTCTCCAGGCTGCGACCTTCCTTGACATCATCTCCACTCCCCCTCTGAGCTCCTTGAGTCTCCCATTCTTTGTCCCCTTTCTGGCTGAAGTGAGGCTTTTACTCTCAGGGGCCTAATCCTGTCACTTTGGGTATGACTAATTCCCTCCCTTCCCCCTCAACTCACAGAAAGAGGAAAGGGCCTGCTTGCTGGCTACTGGCTCTGCACCCCTTGTCATTGGGTGATCAGAGCACAAGCACATTCCTCTGGGTGATTTCCTGCCCTCAGAGTCCAGCCCTGGAACACAAGCCTCCTCTGTTCCCTCAGCCTAGCAGCCCCTGGGCCCAGCACTCTGAAGTACAAGAAGAATTTATGATATAGAAAGTCCAAAGTTTCCTGCCCTGCCTGCCAACCAGTTGCTCATGTGAAAGCAAAGTGTATTGTTGGGACAATATCACTCCCCAGAGAAGCAATCATGTCCAGTGAGGCAGGCTGTTGGGGAGAATGGTGTGCAGAGGTGACAGTGCAGGGCCCAGGACCTACTATCCTCAAAACACCCTTTGGACCCCATGGATCAGCTTTCATTGCCTGATCTCTGAAGTTTAGAAGCACATAATTATGGTATTGTTTGACTGCCAAGAATTCTGGGTTAATTTCAGTTTTATTTTGACTGCTACCTAAAATAGCCTGTCCCCAAGGACAGCAGTAAAGGCCAGGAGGCCAGAAACAGAGAGGCAGGCCTACTAGCCATGTAGACCCTCACTTGGAGTCCCAAATAGAGGTTTAGATTTTGGGGGAGACACATGAGTGCATGGAATCAGGCACTGGGTAGCCATTGCCAACCGCACCCTACTTTCTCATAGTGGCTTTTGGCCCTGGCCTGTGGGAACAGGAGTGAGGGACCTGCACGCTCTTTGTCCCCAAGCACAGTTAGGATATACCATGAATTTCTTCTGTGATCTGGGGGAGTTTTTAGTGACAGTAATAGTCCTTAAGAGCTGACTCCGTTTTCAGTTCCAGTGGTGACGTCTTCACTCCTCATGTCCCAGTGATGGGTACTCTGTTATCTTCTAATCTGCCCAGAGACACACAGTTGGTAGGCTGTGGAGACTGAATTTAAACTCCAAGAATACTTGCCCCCTCCCATATTTTGGCTTCTTAGGAGATGAGTGGTTGCAGTACTCAAAGGTTTGGAGAGAATCATTCCTACTGAGTCTGGGAGAGACTCATTTAGCTCATAAGTGGAGGCCAGGCTAGTGGTGTTTCTCTTCCTAGAGCACATGTGGAGGCCCTATGTTCTCCAACATACTTGGATAAGCAAACATGTTTTGAAGGTCTCACTTAGTTCCTAAGGTCTCTTAGGTCCTGAGTCTCTATGAAAAATTAGTGTCAGGCTGGGGAGACAGCATAAGAGTTTTGCAAAAGACTTTCATGCCTGAGGCTCCGAGGTCCCAGGTTCAATCCCCAGCACTACCATATGCCAGAGCTGAGCAATGCTGTGGTCTGTCTGTCTCTCTATATTTTATTCTCTGCATCTCACTCTCATTAGAAAAAAATAGGTAAATATATTTTTTTAAAAAATCAATGTCATTAAAGGAAGAATCACAATACAAGGTCACATGAGCACTTAGGAATGTTTCTTGTGTGTAGTCAAAGAGGGCTTTGAGACAGGAGAAAGGACAGCTGAGCAAGAGCTGGAGAGGATACTGGGATTCCTCCTGTCAGCCAAACTAGAGATGGACTTTCTATGCAGAGGAAATAGCATGGACAGACCACTGCTGTATTCCCCCAGGATCAGGATGAAAATCCTAAGCCCCTGGCCCCTGGGTTCTTAGTCTACAGAGCACAGCATAAACTTTGTAACTACCTCTCCACAGCTCTTCTCTGGCCCCCACTGGCTGCCTTCAAGATAGCTCACCTGCATAGTGTGCCTGCCTTGCCCTGCTGGTGACCCAGGTTCAAGCCCAGCCCCTACCACACTGGAGGAAGTTTCAGTGCTCTGGTATCTTTCTCTCCTTCTGTCTCTCTTATCTGCATGAAAAAAAAAAATGACCTGAAGCAATGAAGCCTTGGCAATAAGAACAACAACAACAACAAAATTACCACATGCAGAGCCTGCAGCCTAGCCATTGTCAGTGTCTGCTGTCGACACACCACTGTCTGCTTAGTCACGCTCTGCTGCCAGGGGTCAGCACTGCTTCAGCCAGCTCACCATGGAGTTACTCCAGCACACTCAGGTTGTCCAGCACGCTGAGGTACACCCTGGCACCTCCTCCAGCCACCCCATGCAGGCACGGAGTAAGGCAGGCAGGTACCTTGAGCACACAGGGGAAGGACAGAGCCCTGGAGGGCTCTTGCAAGAGGAAGAAAGAAAGCTAAAGGAAGAGGCTTTCTGAATCAGCATGTGAGGAATTTCAGGCTGAGGTAGGTGGATGGGAAGGATGTTCCTTCAGCTCTTCAGAAGTCCTTATCCTGTCAACCTTTTATTGTGTATTTCTTATTATTTTTAATTCTTCATTTATTTATTTGTTGGCTAGATACAGGAAGAAATTGAGAGGGAAGAGAGATAGAAAGGGAAAAAGGCACCTGCAGCATTACTTCACGCTTGTAAAGCTTCCAGTCCTACTGGTGGGGACCAGGGGCTTGAACCTGGGTCCTTTAGCATTGTAACACATGCTCTGCTAGGTGCACTACTGCTGGTACTGTGCATTTATTTTAACAAAAGTGATTCTGGGTTCCTTTAAATTACCAAAAGAGCAAGGCCAGCAGTTGTTGTATGTGTTGGTACGTGGAGAGGCAGCTTCCAGTCCCACCCTGAGATTCTCTGCATGTGGACTCGGAAGGGCAGGTAGTGCCCATGTTGTCTTCCAAGGAAAGTGAGATTGGATGAGGTGTGCTAACACATGTGCACCTCTAAAACAAACAGCCTTATAATTTCCTCAATAAAAATCCAAAGGGAGACTCTCATATGCACAAAGTATCACAGTGCTTGGAACGTAATAATTTTGCCAAAACATTAATAGTTGTTATTGTTATGTAGTCAGAATGAATGAGTCACTGAAGAGTAAAGTATATGACAGAGGACACTAATTAGTGAGGGGAAATTCAGTATGGCTGACAGTGGGTCCTAGTGACCCCACCTGGTATTCACACCCTCTCTTACCTTGTTGCTCAGTTGGTCTGGGGTGGACATTAGGATTCATCTGTGTTGTGAGCAGTCCTACACAGAAGTCTCTGATCTAAAAAAAAAAAAAAAAAAAAATTATCTGATCTGAGGTCTCCAGCCTACAGTCAGAAAGAAATGAAATACTTGCCAGCAACTGCATGAATGAGTATAAACAGAGCCTGCAGTCTTCAGCACCCAATTCTTATCTATGGGTTTGCTTTGGGGGAAGCTAAAACTAAGACAGATGAGGAATCAGATCACTCCTGATTTCATAGGCAGAGGTAGTGGATTCGAATTTATTCTATATGGAACTTGAGCCTCTGGGGGCTTTAAGAGGGAGCAATAAGTGCTTAGAAAGAAAATTAGACACAGTGTAGGGATTAAGACCCAGTTCCACAGACCAGTGAGTGCCCTAATGTCAACTCCATACTGCTTCAAGCTTGCGATGTAAGAATGTGCAGATCTTTTTAAAAGAAAAATATCTTTAATAGGAAATAATCCCACAGGACACAAATTCAGTAAAACATAAAAGTCAAGCCTATTTATATTGTCATTTTCATTACTGAAGGAGTGTTTAAATAGGCATTGTTTCTGGACTTTTTTTTATTGTTGTAGTTATTGTTGTTACTGATGTCATCGTTGTTAGACAGGACAGAGAGAAATGGAAGACAGAGAGGGGGAGAGAAAGACAGACACCTGCAGACCTGCTTCACCGCTTATGAAGCTACTCCCCTGCAGGTGGGGAGCCGGGGGCTGGAACCGGGATCCTTACACTGGTCCTTGCGCTTTGTGCCACGTGCCCTAAACTTGCTGCACTACCACCTGACTCCCCCTGGACTGTTTTTAAGTGACCGTAGAGCTATTCCTTGACTCCTTTAGAGGCCACTCCTGGCCTGCTTCTTGTCCCCTCTGGCTTCTGTGGCCTGTCCCTTTCTGAGCATCCCCACACCCACTTGCAGTTGTCTCTGCAGGCCAGGAAACCTTGTCCTCTTGAGAGGGGAGGAGGGGATAGAAAGGGAGAGAGATAGACTCCTGCAGACCTGCTTTGCTGCTTGTGAAGCCTCCCCCTTGCAGGTGGGGAGCAGGGAGTTCAAACCGGATCCTTATAGGTCCTTGACTTACTACTATGTGCGCTTAACTTGGTGCACCACCGCCTGGCCCCACAGTGCCCTAGGTCTTCACATTTTTCCCAAAGAGCTGCCATCTGTCTGTAATGTGAGAGAAATGCTGTCAGCTTAATTGCCCTGGATCAGCCAAATCATCTGCATTTATTTAAATCACAGTCAAGTCCTTACATAGATGTGAGTGTCTGCAGTGGGCCAGCTCTGAGCTCAGATCTCCGGCACACATGTAATTGTGAGCTACCAGCTCAGGCACTCACACAGGTAGGTCAGTGAGGTGACAGCTCTGCTACTTTTGAACCAGGAAAACTACTAAGAATCCCAATCCCCACACCTGCTAGCTGAGACATCATGGGTAGCCTAGTTGATCTTCCCAGATCCCCTTTTTCCTTCCCCTTATGGCCCTGCTTATTGCGCAGGGTGGGTGAGAAATCTCAAAGATGGTGCTTTGCTCTCTCTTCTTTCTCTTTGATAAATGTATGTGCATGTTAGCTAGAGAAAAAAGACATACATGTGAAAGTAAAGAAGGCCTCCCTAAGAAATCATCAATGGGGATGGGAAGTAGCTACCTTGGCAGGCTTTATCGTGCACAAGGACCTGGGTTTGAGCCCCCTGCATCATAAGGGAGCTCTGTACACAAGGAGCAGCTGCATGAGCTGTGGAACAAAGCTGCATTGTCTCTGCTCTCTATGCCTTTACATTGGCTCTTTCCCTGTTTCTATCTGTGATGGAAACGCCAGGGTGGGGGGAGGAACACTGGAATCATACAAGTATTTTTTTTAATTTATTTATAAAATGTAAGTAGTGACAATATCATAGGATAAGAGGGGTACATTTCCACACAATTCCCACCACCAGAATTCTGTATCCAATCCCCTCCCTTGAAAGCTTTCCTATTCTTTATCCCTCTGGGAGTATGGACCCAGGATCATTCCGGGGTGCAGAAGGTGGAGGGTCTTGCTTCTGTAATTTCTTCCCCGGTGAACATGGGCATTGACAGGTTGATCCATACTACAAGCCTGTCTCTTCCCCTAGTGGGGTAGGGATCTGGGGAGATGAGGCTCTAGGACACATTGGTGGGTCATCTGTCCAGGGAAGTCAGGTTGGCATCATGATAACATTTGGAACCTGGTGGCTGAAAAAGAGTTAAGATGTAAAGCAGAACAAATTGTTGACTAATCATGAACCTAAAGACAAGAATATTGCAGATGAAGATTTGGGGTCTCAGTTTTGGAAAAAGCTAGTAGGTCTATTTTAGGTATATTCCAAGGGGCCAGTGACCTTACTAGTTTTTGTCTGAGCTTGACATCTAGCATGCAGGTGACCTAAGTTATTGTCTGGGGAGATGTTGTCACACATAGTTGGAAAAAAGGACTAGAAAGCTGGATCAGGGACAAAAGAAACTATTTCATTAGGTATTCTATGGTGTCTTTTTAGGTCTTTCTGCTTGCTTGCTACACTGATTGACTCACTGCAAACTACTGTGCACTTTTGCTTTAATGTGTATGTGTTCACCTAACTTCTGGATACATGTACATATGCCCTAGCTCATGGGCCCTGGTCTATATCTAGGTTTTGAGGTTTGTTAAGAAGTGTGACACCTGAAATGGAATTAAGGAGTCCTGTAAACTAGGAAAGGTCTCACCAGAGTAATGAAGCTAAAGAGTTGACAAATTCTACTCCTGACATCTCTGGACACAGTCTGAAGTGAAACATGCCGAGGTGGTACTGGTAGCATTGATTGAATTGGGATCAACAGGTGCAGTATCAGTTGGGAAAAGTATGCAGGGAAGTGAGCCCCACCCTAGAGGTTTCAGGACTAGGAGAAATATGGGCTTTATAGAAAAAGGGGAAGGTACCTGCTGTCATGGGGTTTAAGAAGGCAATGGTTAGTTATAGCTATACCCAAATTATTTGGCAATTGGGTTCATTTTGCAAATCCCATTGTTAGCATTTTCTGTGGCATACAAGACCTCACCATAATTTATGTCCTTTTAGGCTATTTACATATATCTATATATTATAGAGGAACACCACCAATTGTTTCTTTTCTCCCTGATCTAAGCTTTTAGGAGATTTAATATTTCAAAGAACCAGTCATTATTAGAAATTTGAGCCCACTGTTAAAATTCAATCTGATTGACAATTTAAAGTCTTAAGTGCTTAGATTGAAGGGACATATACTTAGAGGTATGGTATATGCATCTAAAAGTTTGAGACATTCGATCCATTTTTCCCCTCTCATATAAATTGAATAGTAGTTTGGAAGACTATAAGTTAATAGGAGTGTATATTAACACCATTCCCACCACCAAATGTCTGTGTCATCAGTGTGTTTTCCCCCTGCCCCCCATCCCATCCCCACCCCCGTGAAGCTGAATATCCACCCTCACCTTCCACCCAGAGATTCTTACTTTGGTGCGTAACAAGTTTAAAAGCCCTAGGGACAAACAAAACAAAACAAACAACCAAAAAAGAAAAAAACAGTTCAAAGGAAGAAAAAGAAAGGAAGAGAGAGAAAAAAAAAAAAGATAAACCTAGAGGCAATGGATTGCAATGTGTTAGTCTGCTAGGTCTGCCATTAAAAAATTAGCTCAGAGAAGTAACAATAACAACAGGAATTTGTTTTTCTCATTCAAAGTGTAAGTAAAATTTATTTCTTTGGAGTCTCTCTTCTTGATTTGTGGGTGTCTTTCTGTATCTTTTTTTTTCCCTACCAGTTTTATCACTGGGGCTTGGTACAGGCATAAAGACTCCACCATTCCCTCTGGCAATTTTTCTTCCTTCCTTTCTTTTTTTCTCTCTTTCTCCCTTCTCCCTTCCTTTCTCTCTCTCTCTCTCTTTATTTCTTTCTTTGATAGAGACAGAGAGAAGAGAAAAAGGAGGGGAAATTAGAGGGATATAGAAAAAGAAATGCCTGAAGCACTGCTCTACTGCCTGTGCTGTCTTCCCATTGCAAAGGTGACAGAAGGCTTAAACCTGTGGCCTCGCACATGAAAACATGTGCACTTTACTGGGGGTGCCACCTTCTTATTTCTGTTTTTTTAAGGATGCCTGTCATACAGGGTCCACCTACATGACTTTAATTTTGCTTTAATTACCACATTAAAGGCCCAGTCTCTAAATATCATCACATTCTGAGCATCAGTCCTTCAACATGAATTTTGGAGGGATACAAGTCAGCTCATAAAACCAAACATAGTGTTTGCTCTAGAAGTTGAATAGGAGAGAATAGCAGGGAGGGTAGAACAAGAAGGAATTTCTGGGTTGTGATGTTACTCAGCTTTAACCGAATATGGAATTGCAGTCCCTGGCCTATAGTAGGGATACAATAGCTCTATGTTGAATTAGTAAGTATCCAAATAAGTGACTAAACATTCTAAAAGGGTTTGTGACTAGACTTTATAAAAAACACATAGAGAAAAGTATATGAGATGAAAAAGCAGGCAGGATGGGTGGTTTTTATAATTAAAAAATTCTATTTAAGATGTAGCATAGCAGAAGAGAGGAGTTCATAATCTCTTACAGCTGAGCAGTAATCCTTTGTTTGTATATACCGTAGCTTAGTTAGCCACTAGTCCATCATTGAACATTTAGGTTGTTTTCAATTAACGGCTATTACAAATAACACTGCAGTGAATGCAGATACACATCTCTCTGGATAAGCATTCTTTGGATAGGTCCATAGGGAAGTAGTTACCAGATTATACTGTAGGTCCATTTTTTTCAAATACTTTTTTAATATTTATTTATTCCCTTTTGTTTCCCTTTTGTTGTTTTTTTATTGTTGTAGTAGTAGTTGTTGTTGTTGAATAGGACAGAGAGAAATGGACAGAGGAGGGGAAGACAGAGAGGGGGAGAGAAAGAGAGACACTTACAGACCTGCTTCACTGCTTATGAAGTGACTCCCCTGCAGGTGGGGAGCAGGGCTCGAACCAGGATCCTTATGCCAGTCCTTGCACTTTGCGCCAACTGCATTTAAACCACTGCACTACCACCAGACTCCCTAATAGGCCCATTTTTAATCTTCTGATGAATCTCCAGACTTTCTTTTATTGCCTCCAGGTTATTTAATTGGTGCCTGCACCACAAATCCACTGCTCCTGGAGACTTTTTTTTTCCCCTTTTGTTGCCCTTGTTTTTATCATTGTTGTGATTCTTACTGTTGTTGTTGTTATTGGATAGGACAGAGAGAAATGGAGAGAGGAGGGGAAGACAGAGATGGGGAGAGAAAGACACCTGCAGACCTGCTTCACCACCTGTGAAGCAACCCCTCCCCCCACAGGGGGAGTCGGAGCTCGAACCTGGGTCCTTACTCCAGTCTTCACGCTTCACATCAAGTGCACTTAACCTGCTGTGCTACAGCCAGATCCCCCAGACTTTTTTTTCCCACAAGGCCTGGATCATTTTATATTCTTACCAGCAATGTACAAATGCTCCTTTTGCACCACATCGTCACTAGCATCTATTTCTGTCCCTTTTCATGTATGACATTCTGACAGATATGAGATGATATCTTACTGCTGACTTGCATTTCTGATAATCAGTGACTTTGAATAGTTTTTTATGTGTTGGTCATCTGAATATCTTCTCTGGTGAAGCAACTATTCAGGTCCCCTCTCTAATTTTAATAGGGTTACTCGATTTTTGTTGGTGAGTGTTATGAGTTCTTTATATATTCTGTTTACTAGTCTTTTGTCTATTGTATGGTGTATAAAAATCTGATCCCATTCAGTATGATGTCTTTCTGTTTTGGCAATGGGTCCTTTTACCATGCAGAATTTTTTTCAGTTTGATGTAGGCCTATGGTTTTATTTCTGCTTTTGGACTCTAAAAATGTTTCCAAGACAAACATTGTGAAGGATTCCTGCTCATGTTTTCTTCTATGTATTTTATGTTTTCTGGTTTAACATTTTAGTCTTTGACCTACTTTAAATTAACTTTTGTGCATGGTAACATGTGGTGGCCCTCTTTCATTATTTTTTTTTTTATTTTTTAAAAAAATATGTATTTATTCCCCTTTGTTGCCCTTGTTGTAGTTACTATTGTTGTTGTTATTGATGTAGTCATTGTTGGATAGGACAGAGAGAAATGGAGAGAGGAGGGGAAGACAGAGAGGGGGAGAGAAAGAAAGATACCTGCAGGCCTGCTTCACCGCTTGTGAAGTGACTCCCCTGCAATTGGGGAGCTGGAGGCTCGAACCAGGATCCTTATACCGGTCCTTGCGCTCTGCACCACAGGTGCTTAACCCACTGTGCTACCGCCTGACTCCCCCCTGCTTCATTCTTTATTATTATTATTATTTATAAAAAGGAAACATTAAAAACCATAGGATAAGAGGGGTCCAACTCCACACAATTCCCACTACCAGCTCTCCGTATCCCATCCCCTCCCCTGATAGCTTTCCTATTCTTTAACCCTCTGGGAGTATGGACCCATTGTGGGATGCAGAAGATGGAAAGTCTGACTTCTGTAATTGCTTCCCCACTGAACACGTTGACAGGTCAATCCATACTCCCAGCCTGCCTCTCTCTTTCCCTAGTGGGGTGGGGCTCTGGGGAATCGGAGCTCCAGGATACATTGTGGGGTTGTCTGTCCAGGGAAGTCTAGTTGGCATCATGCCAGCATCTGGATCCTGGTGGCTGAAAAGAGAGTCAACATACAAAGACAAACAAATTGTTGAACAATCATGGACCTAAAGGCTGGAATAGTACAGATGAAGAGTTGGGAGGTCCTCCATTTTGTAGATAGCTAGTAGGCATATTTTAGTTATATTCCAAAGGGCCTGTGGCCATGCTAATTTTTTTTTCTCCTGAGCCTGAAATCTGATATGCAAGTGGATCCAAGTTATTGTCTGGGGAGATGATGTCATGGCTGGAAAAGGACCAGAAAGGTGGATCAGGGAAGAGAGTATCTCCCTAATGTGGGAAAGGGGTATAAATATTGTGGACTGTAAACCCCAGCAATTTGATGTCATTTGGGACCCATAATCAGCTTAGGAGCCTATGTGACCTCTGCATCCCTGTAAATCTGAGCTCACATTCTGTGGTCATGAGTAGGAACATTCCAAACTACCCTAATATTGACCCATCTTCCTCTGGTGTAGCATAGAGTATGCTGTCCATTCCCTCTTCAGAAGATGGAACATTTTCTACCATTGTTGTCCATTTTGTTGTTCCTGATAGAAATGACTGGTAACAATGGAGAGAGGGATTTATTCAAGGTCTAGGCCCATCAGGTCTGTTTGGGAATCTCAGGACTCCCCGAATAGGGCCCCAGCTGATGGGATGACCTGATAGTGACTAAAGAGTCATCGTTAAAGTGTGCCAGTCTCTTGCCCTTATTCAGTTTTTGCAGTCCTTGCTTTGATAATGTTAGCTTTGGACTAAGTGAGAGGACTGTAGTAGGAAGTAGGTGAGGAAGGTATCTAAGTCTAATTAGATACTATTTCATTAGGAACTTTCTACTGGCTCATTGCAGACTATTGTATACTTTTGCTTTCAGGTATATATTTTGCCCTAATTTATGGATACATGTGAACATATGATCTATCTCATGGGACCTGGTCTATATCTAGGTTTGGGGAATTTATTAGGAAGTGAACCACCTGGGATGGAATTAGAGAATACTATGAAAGGAAAGGTCTCACCTGAGTGATGAAGGTGAAGGGTTGATATTCCATGCCTGACATCTCTGGGCACAGTCTGAAGTGAATCATGCTGAGGTGTACTCGTGTTGATTAGGTTGGGATCAGAAGGTGCAATATCATTTGGTATGCATTGAGAGAAGCATGCAGGAAAGTGAGCCCCACCCTAGAGGATCCAGGACTGGGGGAAATATAGGCTTTATAGAGGAAGTGAGAGGTTCCTGCTGTCTTAGGGTTAAGAAGACAATAGATAGTTATTGCTATAATCACATTATTTGGCAATTGGATTAACTTTGAACTATCTCTTTGTTAGGATTTGCTGTATCATACACAACATCACCATAACTTATGTCCTTTGACATTATTTGTATGTAGCTGTGCCACCGGTTGCTTCTGGTCTAGGTTTTTAATAGAGTCAACATATCAGTGGCTCAGCCTATATATTAAAAAGACTCAGTCTGTGCTTTAAAAAGTTTGAGACATACAATTAATTTTTCCCCTTTTGTTTTGATTAAATAGTGGTTTATATGACTACAAATTAATAGGAGTGTACATAAACACCATTCCCACCACTAAAAGACTGTGTCCCATCCCATCCACCACCCCACCACCCCCACCCCGTAAAGCCGAACATCCACCCTCATCCTCAACCCAGGGTTTTTACTTTGGTGCTCTACTCCCACTGTTTCATTCTTTTGCATGCCACAGTCCAATTTTCCCAGTAGCATTTATTGAAAAGACTTTCTCCATATAATATTTTGGATCTCGTTGACTCATAACTAATTGCTATAGGTATGAAGGCTTATTTCTGGACTCTCAGTTCTGTTCCATTGATCTGTGAACTTATTTTTGTTTCCAAGCCATGCAGGTTTGATTATTATAGTCCTATAATAAAATCATAAGTCAGGAATATGATACCTCCATTTTTATTCTCCTTATTCAGGATTGTTTTGATTGGTTTGGTGGCTTTTCTGGTTCCAGATAAATTTCTCTATAATTCACTCTATTCCTTTAAGGAAATTCAGTGGGACTTTGATAGGGATTGCATTGTATCTGAATATTGCTCTGAGTAGGATAGTCATTTTACTGATGTTAATACTCCCAGTCTTTGATCATAGGGTATCTATTTCTTTTTATCTTCTTCTATTTTCTTTAGTAGTGACTCATAGTTTTTAGTGTTCATGTCTTTGGAACTTGAAGTTCCATGATAAGTAAGATAAGCCAGAAGGACAAATACTCAATGATCATGCTCATAGGTGGAAGTTAAGAAACAAAGGGAAAACACAGGGTGAAACTTAAACTAGGAGTAGTCTATTGTAGTAGGGGTTTACTGACTTGAACTTATTTTTTTTTTTTTTGAGAAAGAGAAATAGAAACAGAGGGATAGAAAGATACTACAGAACCAAAACTTCCTCCAGTATAGTAAGAGCCAGCCTCAAACCTTAGCTATGTGCATAACAAAGCAGACATACTATCCAGCTGAGATAGCTTGCTGGCCCCACTTAAATAATCTGTCATCCTTTAAAGGCACTGGTAGTTGAAAATATAGCAAAGGCTGGGAGGGACACACTAAGTTCATGGGAGTTCTGATCCCAGTACAAGGTCCTTCCAATTCCCTGGGGATCTTAACACCCATGTTGGGGAGTAGATTGCTGGGCTGTGTGCATCATGAATCTAGTCCAGGACATTTCTGCTATTTTATGTTTCATTAAGTGGACAGTCTGTGAATGAAAGGAACTTGACAGCATATGATTAAATAAATAAATAAATAGATAGATAGATAAATAAATAAGGGGTCGGGTGGTAGTGCAGCGGGTTAAGTACACGTGGTGCAAAGCGCAAGGACCAACCTAAGGATCCAGGTTTGAGTCCCTGGCTCCCCACCAGCAGGGGAGTCGCTTCACAGGAGGTGAAGCAGGTCTGCAGGTGTCTATCTTTCTCTCCCACACTCTGTCTTCCTCTCCTCTCTCCATTTCTCTGTCCTATCCAACAACGAACGACATCAACAACAACAATAATAACCACAACAAGGCTACAACAAAAAGGGCAATAAAAGGGGGGGGGGAGGAATGGCCTCCAGGAGCAGTGGATTCATGGTGCAGGCACTGAGCCCCAGCAATAACCCTGGAGGCAAAAATAAGTAAATAAAAATAAATAAATAATAATGGTTGGGAAGTGGCACCGTAGATAAAGCATTGAATGCTCAACCATGAGGTCCCAAGTTCGATCCCCAGCAGCACATGTACCACCAGGGTGATATCTGGTTCTTTCTCTCCTCCTCTCTTTCTCATGAATAAATAAATAAATTCTTTTAAAAATAAATAAAAAGACAAAAGATACCTGGCAGAATATATTAAGAGCAAGGACTCAGTGCAGTACATTGTTTGGATACTAACTATATACTTGTGAAATTAAAGAGAAGTTGAAGCGGTAGTCAGGCAGTAGCACAGCAGGTTAGCTCAGGCGGTGAAGCAGGTCTGCAGGTGTCTGTCTTTCTCTCCCCCTCTGTCTTCTTCTCCTCGCTCCATTTCTCTCTGTCCTATCCAACAACGACAACAACCTCAGTAACAACAACAATATTAACTACAACAACAATAAAAAAACAACTAGGGCAACAAAAGGAAAAATAAATAAATATATAAAAAATTTTTTTAATATATTAAAAAAAGAAGTTGAAGCTATAAAAGTAATCTTTCTCGGGGCCTGTTGGCACACACATTACCGTGTACAAGGACCTAGGTTCAGGTCTCTCTTCCCCACTTACGGGGGGAAGCTTCACAAGCGATCAAGTATGTCCACAGGTGTCTCTTGTTCTGTTTATTTCTACTTACCCTCCCCCCCCTCATTTTACCTCTGCCCTATAAAATAAAATAGAAAAGAAAAAGAAAGGGAAAAAAAGAAAAAAAATGACCACCAGGAACAATGGGTTTGTGGATTCATAGTGCTGGCACTGAACCCCAGTAATAACCCTTTTAGCAATTAAAAAAAGGTAATATTTCTCATTTTTTTCTTTTGTTTTTCCCTTTTGTTGCCCTTGTTTTAATGTTGTAGTTATTGTTGTTGTTGGATAGGACAGAGAGAACTTGACAGAGAGGTGGGAAGACAGAGAGGGGGAGAGAAAGATAGACACCTGCAGACCTGCTTCACTGCTTCACTGCTGGTGAAGCAACTTCCCTGCAGGTGGGGAGTCTGGGGCTCGAACTGAGATCCTTACACAGGTCCTTGCACTTCACACCACGTGCGCTTAACCTGCTGCACTACCACCCAACCCCCAGTCTTTCTCATGTTTTCATTTCTGCTTCCCTCACCTGCATTTTAGAACTTCCTACAAACTCAGAAAATGTGAATAGATCAATATATATTCCAGAACTTTCCATATTTTTCCCAGTAGAAATTAATCTTTGAATACTCAGCATAGTCATATTTATCAAAGAATTCTTTCTGAGATCTCTTTGTGATTCGACATACCAAAAATGGCTTTTCAGTTCCTGGAACCATAGCTTGTGAAATTTTTCTCTAGAAATTTATAAAGTAAAAAGCTCTGTTGAGTTGCAAACTGCAGGCTAAAGGTCTGAGTGACTAAACATTGACTTCAGCAACCTGCACTGGGGACCCAACCCCTACTCTTCACTCCATTCACTGGAATGAGCACATTTCAATCTGTTCTACTGCTTCCCTCTGAAAAGCCTCAGCATAATTCCTGGAGCCTGGCATTCTTGATTACCACCAGGAATTTGCTGATTGAAAGGCAAAGGTCCAAAAAGAATTTTGAGCCAGGAATCTGGACATCATTAAATTATTTTCCCTTTTTGTTTTTTAATTAAAAAATTATCTTTATTTATTTGTTGGATAGAGACAGCCAGAAATCAAGAGGGAAGAGGAATAAAGAGAGGAAGAGAGACAGAGAGACATCTGCAGCCCTGTTCACCACTCACAAAGTTTTCCCCCTGCAGGTGAAGATTGGGGGCTCAAGCCCTGGTTCTTGCACATTATAACATGTTCGCTTAACAAAATACACCACCACCCAGCCCCTAAATGATTCTTGTTATAAAAAGCTTAGTCAGGGGGCCAGGCCATAGTGCAGCCGGTTAAGAGCATATGAAACGAAGCACCAGGACCAGCATTAAGGATCCCGGTTCAATCCCCCAGCTCCCCACCTGCAGGGGGGTTACTTCACAAGCAGTGAAGCAGGTCTGCAGGTGTCTATCCTTCTCTTCCCCTCTCTGTCTTCCCCTCCTCTCTCCATTTCTCTCTGTCTTATCCAACAACAATGGCAGCAATAATAATAACAGCAATGATGTACAGCAAGGGCAACAAAAGGGAAAAAAATAGTCTCTGGGAGCAGTGGACTCAGCGCAGGCACCAAGCCCCAGCAATTACCCTGGAGGCAAATAAGTAAATAAACAGATAAATAAATAAATAAATAGAAAAGCTAGGTCATAGGTCAGTCAGTACTCATGAGAGTACTGTTTTGTGGTTTCCTCGAGTTGCCTCTCTCCCCACATACCTTCCCTTGCCCTCTACTTCTCACTCTCTTCCCCTCAAACTGCACAGAGACCTCAGAGCTGTACTGTCCAACAGACACATGTAACTATGCAAATTAATTAACATGAAATAACATTTAAAATGCAATGTCTCAGGGGCTGGTCAGTGGTACACCCAATTGTATACACCTGTTACCATGTGTAAGGAGTTGGGTTTGAGCCCTCACTCTTCACCTGCAAGGAGGATGCTTCACAGGTATTGTAGCAGGTCTGCAGGTGTCTATCTGTCACACTATCTCCCCCTTCTCTCTTAATTTCTCTCTGTCCTATCTAATAAAATAGAAAGAAAAAACAAAATGGTCACTGGGAGCAGTGGATTCATAGTGCTGTCACTGAAGCCCAGTGGCAACCCTAGTGGCAATGAGAAAAAGAAAGGAAGGAAGGAAGGAAGGAAGAAAGGAAGGAAGGAAGGAAGGAAGGAAGGGGGGAGGGAGGGAGGGAAGGAAGGAAGGAAGGAAGGAAGGATATTAGACTCTCAAGCATGAAGTCCCAAGTTTGATCGCTAGCATGTGCCAGAGTGATACTCTGCTTCTCTCTCTCTCTGTTTCTCTCTTTCTCTCATTATACGGTTGGAGAGATAGCATAGTGGTTATGCAAAAGGGTTTTGTGCCTGAGGCTCTAAAGCCCAAACCTTTTTTTTTTTAATTATCTTTATGTATTTATTGAGTAGAGACAGCCAGAAATTGAGAGGAAAGAGGATGATATAAAGGGAGAGAGATAGAGAGGCCTGCAATACTGCTTCACCACCACTCACAAAACTTTTCCCCTGCAGGTAGGGGCCAGGGGCTGGAACCTGGACCCTTGTGCATTGTACTGTGTGAGCTCAACCAGATGACCACCACTCAACCCCTGAGGCTCCAAGTTTAATCCCCAGCATCACCATAAACATAAACCAGAGTTGGGCAGTGCTCTAATAAAGGGGGAAAAAAAGTAAATAAAGTCTATATAAGAGAGTTGGGTAGAGAGAGACAGGATTTGGGACTGTACCTCAAACTTTATTCTCAACAAGTGTGTGCCCATGAAAAAATCATGTGAGCTCTTAACCTCAATCTCTTCATCAGGGAAATAGTAGTAATAGTCCTTAAACTGCTGCATTAAATTAAAAGTTAGTGAGATAATTAGTCCAAAGTGCTTAGCACATTGCCTGGAAAAGTCAAAAATAGTAAGGACAGAGGGGGTGGGAGTAGAGAAGTGAAAGAGATGTATAGAATAGGAAGAGCACAGTGATAAAATAATCAAACTAGGAGCTGGAAATACCTAGATTTTTTTTTTTTATTGCACCTGAGTTGTGAGCACTTTGATGGTAACTGGAGGAACAGAGACAACAGAGGGCAGCTAGATTTGCAGACACCTGAGGGGCAAAGAGGACCCACTCCTGACCTCAGCATTAAAGAGCTGAAACTGGCATTGGCACTTGGAATGATCTTCCTGCCCATTGGTAGCAAGAAGAATTATAGTACTAATTGGAGGCTAGTTGTTCTTATGTTTATGTCGATGCTGGTGTCCAAGAGACCCAGAGAGGTATGGAACTGCTGTGAGTTTCCTGAACCAGGGAAGGTAAGCCAGGACCCAGATGAGAAGTACCGAATGTTGAGGTGATGTAGGACACAAGATGATAAGAGGAGATAGCATCTGTTCAGGTCTTGTCACTGTGTTCAGGACTCACATGTGTAGATGCACCTACCACAGTTACTCCATTTTGTGGGAGAAGAAAATGGAGCTCACCCAGATGAGGGAGCCCAAGGTTATAGAGTTGGTAAAAGAAAGCTTCAGGATCCAAGTCCTAAGCTGTAGAATTACAAAACTTATGTAAATGTGAAATATAATAGATGACCATTTATTTATTTATTTATTTATTTATTCCCTTTTGCTGCCCTTGTTGTTTTATTGTTGTAGTTATTGTTGTTGTTGTTCATGTCATTGTTGTTGGATAGGACCGAGAGAAATGGAGAGAGAAGAGGAAGACAGAGAGGGGGAGAGAAAGACAGACACCTGCAGACCTGCTTCACCGCCTGTGAAGAGACTCCCCTGCAGGTGGGGAGCCAGGGGCTCGAACCAGAATCCTTACAACGGTCCTTGTGCTTTGCGTCACCTGCGTTTAACCCACTGCACTACTGCCCGACTCCCAGATGACCTTTCTTAATGCATTGCTTGGGAAGGGATTCAGAATCTCATATAATTCTACGGAGCTACCTCATTGGCCTAAATTTTATTAATATATATTATTTTTGAGGAAGGAGAGAGAGAATGGTGGGGAAGATGGAGAGATACCAAAGCACTGCACTGCCATCCATGAAACTCTACCTGTTTTCATTATGGTTGTTTATGATGCTCCCATGTGGTGCTAGTTATCAGCCCCAGGACCACATACATAGAAGTCATGAACTGAGCTGCCTACTGGGCCCTGAAAGGAAGGCTGTAAACACTGGGCGCAGCAAAGTAAGAAAGAGGGAGAGAGAGAGAGAGAGAGAGTTTGTAAAGAACTGCCACTCATCTGTTCATCACTACTGGAGTCCAGTGCCCTGGCAGTGAGTAAGGTAGGTCCTCTATTTTCAAGGTGCTTGCATAGCAGAGAGGGAGACAGACAGGTCAAGAGCAGTACAAGAACAACTAAGGTAAAATGTTCAAATTTATTCTGTCAGGAAACACTTGGTTTTTTTGTTGTTTGTTTGTTTGTTTTTTACTGATCTGTTGTTGAGCACTAGAGTACATAGAGCATTATGCTAGGCTCTGGGAAATGCTGTGGTCACTTGTTTATCAAAGTGACTTCCCATTATCCACATGCCTTTGCAGTATGACTTTATAGCGCCTCCCATGAAGAGGTTGGTCTATTTCTGTACCTTTTGAATTTTTTTTTTTTTTTACATGAGCACAGGTCAGCTCTGATTTATGGTGGTGCAAGGAGTTGAACCTGGAACCTTTGTTACCTCAGTTACGACATGTTTTTTAATATTACATATTATAAGATCTCCCCGGCCCAGTTATGCCCATTTTTTCCCCCTTCAGAGTTATTGCTGGGGCTCGGTGCCTGCACCATAAATCCACTGCTCCTGGAAGCTATTTTTTCTCTTTTGTTGCCCTTGTTGTTAATACCTTTTGAATTTGACTTGACTTAACTTGGCCAATAGACAACAGTGAAAGTGATATATCTGTTCTAAGTTTATCAAGAGGCTCTGGATCTCTCCATTCTTACTCTTGGGACTCCATAGCTACAGTGCAGATATGCCCTACCTTCTCTAACGAATAATGAGAGACACATGATCTGTTTACTTTTATTCTTCCAGATGTTGAGTCTTGTTGACAACTTTCTCTCTACATATGTTGACATAATCATACAGTTTTTGGCTTTCCTGTTGTTGGTATGGTGGGTTCTAAAAATGTATTCATCCCTCAAAAACTCCAATTCAGTGTCATATAGTTGTTCACAGTAATCTCTCATCCTCCTTTGAATTTCTGTGCTGTTATCTCTCCCCTTTCATTTGTGATCCTGTTTACTAGAATCTTCCCTCTCCTCTTCTTAGTGAACCTGGAGACGAGTTTATCAATTTTGTTTGCCCTTTCAAAGAACCTACTCTTAGTCTCAGTGATCTTTTGCATTGAAAACTGATGAGTTTTCCATTCACAGCAAAAGATAAATGGTGTGTGAGCAAAACAAGTAACTTATAGTCTAGAGAAGATATTTTAGCCTCAACATCCTACAAATATATGTAAAGGCAAAGGAAGTGCTAAATAAGGCAGGCTCTTGCAGAGGTCTGCAGTGACACCCCTCACTTCCTCCCCTCCCCCCACCCTTCCCTGTTTTCACACAACGTGTGGTTTACTTGCACAATCAGACCACTGCATATGACAGAAGGGGTGCAAATTCACTTCTGAGATTAGGTTACAAAACACTAAAAACTTCTATTGTCTGTCTGTCTGTCTGTCTTTTTTTAGGAGGATTAGCTGCAGGGTAAGCACGTGGACACTAGAGCTTGAAATATTATTTTGAGGGAGTCAGGTGGCGAGTTAAGCACACGTGGCACGAAGTGCAAGCACCCGCATAAGGATCCCGGTTCAAACCCCCAGCTCCCCACCTGCAGAGGAGTCACTTCACAAGTGGTGAAGCAGGTGTCTATCTTTCTGTCCCCATCTCTGTCTTCCCCTCCTCTCTCCATTTCTCTCTGTCCTATCTAACAAGGACAACAGTAATAACTACAACAATAAAACAAGGGCAACAATAGGGAATAAATAAATATAAAAAAATTTTAAGAAATATTATTTTGTGACTTTGATTTATTATCTGGAGGCTTTTTAACTTGCAGCTCTGTTTTAAAACACGTATACACACACTCATGCACACTTTTTTCCACTATGCACCAGAACCTCAAAGTCCCCCCAGCCCCCTTCATGCTCTTTTCCTAGAGTCCTTTAGTCCGTTACTTTGATGCACTGGAACTTCTGTTCACTCATTTCAGGAGAAGCTAGCTCCCGTGTCCTAAAGATGTTTAGCAGCCTGTGGACCAATCATGTGACAAAAATTGAAGTCTACACTGATATCCCGAGAGGCACTGCTTTCTACCAGATGCCAAGTTTGCTGGGAAAGGAATGCTGTTATTTAGGGTGACTGGAGAACAGACTGACAAACTGAATGTCATGTCTTAAGAGATCCTGATCCAGAACCATCTGGCTAAGCTGCTCCCAGATTCCTGACCCAAAGAAACTGAGATAACAATTTTTATTGTTTTAAGCTGTTATGACCAGGGGTAATTTATTACACAGCAGTAGATAACCAACAAAGAGAGCTGCTTAGATGAAGGAGGAGGAGGAGGGAGAGGGGGAGGAGGAGGAGGAGGAGGAGGAGGAGGTGGTGGTGGTGGTGGTGTGTTCCAGACAGAGGGAATGACCAAAAGTCTTTTGAGAGACTGAAGAGAAGCCAGTGTGATAGTTGTTTAGAGACTGAACATGGCACCAAAGGAGACTAAGGAGTCAGACCAGAGCCACTCAGTGTGGCTCAGTCTGTCTCACTAATCATATTGCCAAGTTTATTTATTTTATTTTTAATTTTATTAATAATTTAATGTTGATTTACAAAATTACAAGATAACAGGGGTACAACTCTACATTGTTCCTACCCCCACAGTTCCGTATCCCCATTCCCTCCATTGTAAGCTACAGCACTTCTCCTAAGGTTCCATATAGGGGTTAACTATTATTTCTGTAACTGTCTATATTTGTATATATTTGCCTCCCTTTTGTTTCCCTATGGTCCCATCTTCTCTTCCATTCCAAGTTACACATACACCTATTATTACATCCAAATGTACTTCCCATTTTTTCCTTTTCTCTCCAGGTCCTGATGGAGTTGGAGTACAGAGCTTCCCCCTACTATTTCTCCCCCTCTGGTAGTATGGACAAAAATTCTTTTTGGGGATACAGAAGGTGGGAGTTTCTGACTTCTGTGGTGTCTTCTCCATTGGACGTGAGCATTGGCAGTTCAATCCATACCCCAAGCCTGTTTCTGTCTTGCTCTAGTGGGGCAGGGCTCTGGAGAAGTGAGGTTCCAGGACACATTGGTGAGGTCATCTGCCCAGGGAAGTCAGGATGGAATCATGATAGCATCTGCAACTTGGTGACTGAAAGGCAGTAAGATATAAAGCAGGACAGAATGATTAATGAACAGGATCCTAAAAGTATGAATAGAGCAGATAGGAATAGGGATCTTAGGGTGGAAAGTGTGGAAGTTTATTTTAGTTACGGACTTGTGACTATCATAATTTTTTCTGAGTTTGATAGCTAACATGGAGTTGGATAAATATATTGTCTGAGAAAATAGTGTCAGAGTTGAGAACAGAGCTAGAAAGTTGGATTAGGGAAGAGAACAGCTCCCAATCTTGAAGAAAATCTACGAATAAAGTTAACTGTTTACCCTTTCCACCTGAGCCAGGGCCCACATTTATTTATAGCACAGGAGCTTGTGCAACCTCTAAATCCCTATCAGTCTGAGCTCACAGTTTGCTCTCAAAACTGCTTTGGACTGAGAGATAGCCCAAGCAGGAGAGCACAAACACTACCATGTGCCAGCAAATCTATGAATAAGATTAACTGACCCGGGAGTCGGACAGTAGCGCAGCGGGTTAAGCGCAAGGACCAGCGTAAGGATCCCGGTTCGAGCCCCCGGCTCTCCACCTGTAAGGGGTTCGATTCACAGGCAGTGAAGCAGGTCTGCAGGTGTCTATCTTTCTCTCTCCCTCTCTGTCTTCCCCTCCTCTTTCCATTTCTTTCTGTCCTATCCAACAACGACTACATCAATAACAACAATAATTGTAACTACAACAAGGGCAACAAAAAGTAAATAAATGAAAAATATTAAAAAATCTAAAAACAAATTTAAAAAAAAGATTAACTGACCCAAGGTCTGTATCATCATTTGGGGACCAAATGATTCTTATTCAAATGACCAGATTCTTAGTCTAGAGAGCAAAAGAAGGCTATAGCACAAGTCTAAGGAGTATTGCAGTTCTTCTTCTTCTTTTTTATAATATATATTTTTATTTTATTATTATTATTTTAATATTTTTACTTATTTATTCCCTTTTATTGCCATTGTTTCATTGTTGTAGTTATTGTTGTTGTTGTCACTGTTGTTGGATAGGACAGAGAGAAATGGAGAGAGGAGGGGAAGACAGAGAGAGGGAGAGAAAGACAGACACCTGCAGACCTGCTTCACCACTTGTGAAGCGACTCCCCTGCAGGCGGGGAGTCAGGGGCTCGAACCAGGATCCTTATGCCGGTCCTTGTGCTTTGTGCCACATGCGCTTAACCCGCTGCACTACCACCAACCCCCCAGGAGTATTGCAGCTCTTTAGACTTAGTCATGAATTGTGACTATTAGAGTTGGGGAAAAAAATTAAAGTCAAGTTAACTGTGCTAAGTGTGAGTTATTCCTCATCTTCCTGTGACATCCAGCCAGTACTCTCAGGAATGAGTCAGTGTAGTGGTGGGGATGGTGGGTGGGCAGCTAAAGAAGGAGAGAGTAAAGAAAGATTGTAAAACAAAGAATGAAAAGTGATAGGAAGGAGAAGGAGACAACAAGAGAAAGGAGGTAAAGGAAGAGAGAGAAGTGCAGTGTCCAGGGAGGGGGTAACAGGCAAGGATGGACAAGGAAAGAGGGCAAGTGCTCAGGGAAATAGTCACAGGAGGGGAACTGGAGCCTAAAAGGGGGAAGAAGAGGCCTGGTAGAGATACTGGTGTTTAGAAAGCCTGAAAAATTTGCTCATGAAACAGTGTGCTAAGGACTCAAGAAATGAAATGATAACTTCAAGAAGGAAACTAAACAGATTGAGGGTAGAGGATATTTGGGATTTATTGGAGCAGCTAATAAGAGCTGGAAAAGTCACAGCCTAGGGATCTGATCCGGTTGCATCATGCTGGGTTGTGGATCACAAGCCATCACTAGGAACCATGGCGACTTATGGAAAGGCTTCAGGAAAAGGTCTTAGTGGAATTTTTCTCATATGATTCAGCCATCCATCAGTGAAGAGTAGTGAATTTGAGCTTGAATACTGGAGCTATCCTTGTCTAAAGGAGGTTCGAGGTAGACAGTGAGACTGTCAAATTCTCTGGTGATCCCTGCTAGGATACATTCTCTCCAGATTAGTGATTTTGGACTTTGAATTCTCCCCACTTAAAAGGACCCTTCAAGAGGCAAAAGGAGAAAAGACAGACACCTAGCCCAGCAGGGGGATGCCTTCTTCAGGCCCAGCCAGGACTTAACACAGAATAACTGCTTACTTGGCTTCCTGGACTAGTCCCTCCTGTTGGTATGTTTCATATTGGTTTGCTCCCCTTCCGCCCCCCTCCCCCGACCTCTGAGAGAATTGGTTTGGCCCTTGCTAGTTTCGCGCCCACTTTCTCCATGCCCCCTATGCTAAGGACGTGCAGAGTCCCAGCAGGAGCCGAGCCGCTTCTTCTTCTTCTAGCGTTTGCCCTTCTTCCGTAGCCAGTCAACAGCATCAGGTTGAAAGCTGTCAGGAGCTGCATGTTGCTGGCTTTGAAAGTGACTGGGATCCATGTGGATTCAGTCGGCTAGGAAGGATGGTCAGTTTCCCCAATGAATGGGTACTGCTGAGGGAAAAAGATGAAGAGCACATGGTGTGGTGATTAGGTGTTGGACTGTTTGCTCGCTCATGAATAAAGATTAAACTGCAGCTTCTCAACCCAGCCGTGTGTCTCTGGTCGTCTCTGTCTCTGTCTACCGCCGCGAAGCTAGCCCGGCCTGCTGGCGCCCCGAATTTAAACAACACCCTCCAACAAGTACAAAGACAGAAACAGCGGTACAGGTATGGGGAAGGAGGCCACCTCTAGGCCAGTCTCTCTTGTTTCTCCTCCCCTCACCCTTCCAACCTATGCCCCATTGGAGACAGATTTATACCATGTACAAACATTAGGGCAGTAGACTATCACTTAGACTTTGTGGTTAGACTATAGTGGTTATGAGAAGGGACTCAGGACTTTGGGGGTGGGTTTGGTGATACACACACACCATAAATAGGTGTGAAAGTATACCCCTGAGAACTTTTCTTAAAGATTTATTTATTGGGAGATCGGACCATAGCACAATGGGTTAAGCGCACATAGTACGAAGAACAAGGACTGGCGCAAGGATCCCAGTTTGAGCCCCTGGCTCCCCACCTGCAGAGGGGATGCACAAGCAGTGAAGCAGGTCTGAAGGTGTCTATCTTTCCCTCCCCCTCTCTGTCTTCCCTCCTGTCTCTATTTCTGTCTTATCTAACAACAATGACATCAATAACAACAACAATAATAACTATAACAACAATAAAAACAACAAGGGCAACAAAATGGAAAAAAATAGCCTCCTGGAGCAGTGGATTTGTGGTGCAGGCACTGAGCCCCAGCAATAACCCTGGAGACAAAGAAAAAAAAGATTTATTTATTTTAGAATGAGAGAGATATGAAACCAGAGTATCACTCTGGCAAATGTGATGCCAGGAATTGAACTCCTGACCTCACACTTGAGAATCTGAGGTTTTACATATTGTGCCACCTCCCAGGCCACTACCCTTTAAATCCTATAATTTTGTAAACCACTGTTAAGCCTATATATATATATATATATATTTAGTGCTGGGGTGGAAGGTTGGCAAGATAGCTTATTTGAATAATGTGTTTGCCATATATGTGACCTAGGTTAAAACCTAGCTCCCCCCCTTCCCAGTGCACTGAAGGAAGTTTTGGTGCTGTTGTATCTTTTCCTCTCTTCCTCTATCTCTGTCACTCTCTATCTTAAAAAAAATGGAGGGTAGGTGGTGGTGCACATGGTTAAGCACATACACTACAGTGTGCAAGGACCCGGGTTCAATCCCTTGGTCCCCAACTGCAGGGGAAAAGCTTCATGACTAGTGAAGCAATGCTGTAGGTGTCTCTGTGTCTCACTCCCTCTCTATCTACCCCACCCTCTCAATTTCTCTCTGTCTTCATCTAATAATGAATAAATGAATAAATAAAATTTTAGTTTCCTTCCCCTTTCTCTGCATGTATGTTTTATACAGTTTTTTTTTTTTTATTAAACTTTAAAAAGTTGGCTCAGGGTCAGCAAAATAACTCACTTAGTGCACCCATTTTGTCAAGTACATGACCCAGGTTCAAATCCAGTCCCCACTGCTCTGAAGGAAGCTTCTGCCTCTTGCTCTGTCTCTTCCTCTCTGCTTCTTTCTATCTTTAAGAAGTTGGTCCACAGCAGTGAAACTCTGGCGATGACTCTGTGTCTGTATGTGTGTGTGTGTGTGTGTGTGTGTGTGTGTGTGTGTGTGTGTGTGTGTTAGACAGAGATAAGAAAAATTTTCTCCCCAGAAGCTGGTGGTTCACCACCACTTCAGGAGTTTAAAAAAAGAGTGAGATGAAAAAGTTACATGAAGTTCCACCAAGAAAAACATTTCACACTATAGTAATAAGGAGCCCTTACAGTGGAGGGTGGCAATGATCAGATAAATTGTATGCCCTCCAATCTAAAATTCACAAATAATAAGAATTTTTTTTTTTAAAGCACAAGTCTTTCTCGTCTTTCTCTTTGGTATTCCCTGCCAATCCAGATGGTAGGTATCGGTCCCTCCTTTGAAGGAGAAATTGAGAGAAGCAGTTTTTTCCATTCTTACCACTGTTAGTCCTGCCAATCCAGATGGTAGGTATCGGTCCCTCCTTTGAAGGAGAAATTGAGAGAAGCAGTTTTTTCCATTCTTACCACTGTTAGTCCTAGTCAGATGCCTGCAACTCCAGAGAGCCTTACTCCAGGGCCCCTGCAATGAGAGAGAAGGCTCCTGCAAACACCCCCGGAAAAACCAACAGCCCCCACTCCACTGAAGCACAGGAGACCCATTTTAAGATGAACTAAGTACCACAGTATCAGTGCCTGCCCCAAACCACTTCCCAGCTAGGCAGGGTCATTGGCTTCTCTTTCCCTTGCCTGTGCTTTGAATGGACTGCAGTCCGGCAGGATCCGGAAAACAGGAAAATAAATGTGTTGTGAGGAGTCAGGCGGTTGCGCATCGGGTTAAGCGCATGTGGCACAAAGCGCAAGAGCTGGCATAACTCTCCCGGTTCAAGCCCCCGGCTTCCCACCTGCAGCGGAGTCGCTTCACAGGTGGTGAAGCAGGTCTGTAGGTGTCTATCTTTCCCTCCCCCTCTCTGTCTTCCCCCCCTCTTCATTTTTCTCTGACCTAACCAACAACGATGGCATCAATAACAACAACAATAATAATTACAATAACAATAAAAAAACAAGGGCAACAAAAGGGAAAATAAATAAATATTTAAAAATTAAAAAAAAAAAAAGCAATGTGGCTGTGAATCAGTGTGGCCTCTCCAACTGCTGGATGGAGGCAGGGCGAGGAGCAGGGAAACATTCCTGCCTCTGGGCAGGTCAGCTCTCACCCCTCTGGCTGAGCAATAAGGAGAATACTTTGTGTAGAGCTTGAGGACACCCTGTTCCTTTCACCTCCTGTGAACTAGATGCTCCTGGGGATGAAAGCTCTAGCTCCATCTAGGCTCCTGGGGCCTCCCTTCTCCAAACACGGTTTATCATGGTGCCTCTTTTCACCATCTCCTTCAAATGTGCAGTCAATTCTCCTTTTGATTCTAAAGTTGTGACCTCTGTTTTAAAAGGCTTAAAACTTGGAAGCTGATTGCTTGCTCACAAACATCAACAAAAAGCATCTGAGTGTTGTAATCACTACCAGCTCTTGCTGGAAAACAGAACAGCCTGCCAGCCTCCTGCTGCCTCTATGCTGGGCACAGACCTGGCAGAGGCCACAGCGGTCCCAGGACCACATTGTTCTTTACAAACAAAAAGGCATCCAGGTCCTGTTGCAATGACCTTTTCCATGTGGTTGTGTACGTGGTCTGTGGACAGAATGTGTTTATTGGGGACTTTATAGTGGTAGCATTTGGCAAGATCAAAGGAGGAACTGAAACCTGTCTCTGTCAGTCAAAAGTTTTATTCAGCCAGCACAATTAAAAAATTTGCAAAACTTCTGAAATGTGCTAAAAATACGAGGATGGAAAAGATCACAAGAACCTGCAAAGGCCCACTGCTGGCTGGTGCAGGGTAAAGGGTTTGTGGTAATGGGGTGAAGTGTGGTGAGGATGGTATTGGAATTTGTCCTCTGCCCGTTCGTTCCCTTGGAGGCTTTGGTTTAGTTTAATGTTAGTTGCATCCATCTGGGTCTGGATGCAGCATGTTCAATGTAGTCATTGCTATGTTAGACCCTGGATCAGGGCAACATAGCAATTGACTTGGTGACAAAAATCTGCCCATTACTGGTTGTCTCAGTTCAGGGGGCATGTCCTTGACTTAGTCTTTTCTCCATCCAAGCTCTACTCAAGTAAGCAATTAAAAAAAAAAAAAGATGCTTATCTCCTTCCTTTATTTTAGCAGCCAGTCCCTGAAGTTCCATTTTGTTTCCTTTTTGAAACCTGTGACTCAGTGTCTGAACGAATGCCCTCACCCATCCTGCCTCTGCGTGCAGCTTGCGTGACTCCCCCTTCACTCACCATGTGCACAGTGCCTGTTGGATTCACTGCTTCCACTCTGCCACTTGCTAGTCTGCTTCTCTTTATTTTACATATATGTAGTACTTGCTGCCTAAGTAAGATTTAAATCTGGCATGTTGGTATGGTTATTTTGGGATTATTCCCAGAAGACAGCACATCATGTCAATAAGTACTTCTATTATTAGCACTATTGTTATTGATGGTGACAACATTCAGCTAATCACTAAAGCATGTGGTTTGATCCCCTTTCACCCTCAGTCTTCAGTGATAGGTTTGGGGACTGTCGCTATTATTATGACTATTTGTAATTATTGTGTAAACACATGACTGACTAACCTGGATTATGCACAGATTTACTGCTTGTGCCAGTTTAGTACTGAATAATTGTATTTTTATTACCAAAGTAACACACAAAACAGAAGTTTTGGAAGATGGAAAGACATTCTTTAGGTGATGCATACTTCTAGTATTTTTCCAATGTATATAGATTTCTTTTACTTTTCAACAATAATGGCACACCATCATTTGTTTCAGCGTCTACTGTTTCACTTAGCAGATCATGAGTGTATTTTCATATCCTTCTACAATAGCAACTATATTACATAACAGATTTTAGTAGCTGGTAATATTCTGTTATATTGACTTTAAATAACCAACTTCCCATTATTGGGTATTTATTTATCAAACCCATATAAAACTATGTGTAGCTCTAAGCTCTGTATAGATGTTAATTCATTTAACCATTACAATATTTCTATGAAGTAAATCTGATTATTATCCCCACTTTGCAGATGGGGAACATGAGACAGAGAAATCAAATAAATTTTCCAGGGTCACACCGCTTCATAAGTGATGGCACCAGATTCAGACTCACAGGATTTGGCTTTGGGTTTGTACCCTTCCTATACCTGGGAAAAAAGCTCAATGTGCACAAAACTGCTCTGACAAAAAGGGAACGAGTGAGTCACTGCTCTTTGGAATTGAATCATCAATTACTGAGACAACTGGGCGAAGAGGCATCCTAATGGGATGGGCAATGGATGTTGACTCTGCAGCCCAGGAAGCCCATCAAGTGGGCATGTAGGCGGGCCAGCAGGCAAAGGTGACAGCACAGTCCAATCAGACTGAGACCTGTATACTGGCCATTTAGCAGAACATGACTTTCTCACACCAAACTGAGGAGGCCTTTCCTTTGCATTTGTCATAGAAGCTGTTGCATCTGACTGAAGTTGACATCCAGAGTGAGCAGCAGACAAGGTAGGAAGTGACCTGACCAGTAGCTGCTCTGCCCCCAGAGCTCTGACTAGTCCTGAGGGACCTAGCAGTGGGGTGGTGCTAACCCAGCCTCCAAAATGATTCAGGGATAGGGCTTGGAGTGTAGGAGAATCCCCTGACTAATCTGCAGTGACTCCAGGGTGGATATTTCCTGGGTGGTTCTGGATCCTTATTCACTGTTGCCTAGAGCCTGAGCTTTGGTTTGGCCACCTCCCTTCCCACTCCCCTTCCTCTTTCTATAATGATAATATGACATCATAGCTAATGGTGATGATGGTTGTTCTGTTTTACTTGTTCAACTCTAGACTTACTAAATTCCTCCAACAGCTCTATGATGTAGGCCAACAGTTAGTTATTTTCTGTCTATGATGAAGAAAGGGAGTGAACTAGAGGCTCAATAACCTGATATAGGGGAGAGGGTATCAGATGAGAGGAACACTGCAGCTGTGAGCTTGATATGGACCTGAACCCCAAAACAGACCACCACACACTCTGGACCTCAGAAAGTTAACTGTGGCTAGAAGGGAAATTAGCCATCCTGTCTTGTTCATCTTATCCCATAACTTCTGGAAGAGTAGGTCTGAAGGAGCAGTAAGAATAAAGAGAATATTAAAGGCAGGAGTCAGAGTTGTATTTTAAACAAGCCCTGCCCTGCGGGCAGTTGTTTGCAGAAACTAAGAGAAGATTTACTCGAAATAAGATCCCTGCATATCTCCCTGGGAGGTCTGTCAGTTAGCCTTTTTTCCCTTCTTTTACAAGAAAACCTGAAACACAGACACCACACCCAATGTCAGTGTCACAGGATAAATCAGCCTGGGAGCCAGGACTGCTACTATAGTCCTGATTCCTGGCTGTCTAAATGCTCTAGATAATATGCAGTCCATGAAATACTCTTTTACACATCAATGCCACACCCTGGGAATCTTATTGAAGTCAAAACTGCCTCCTTCACAACTCTGGAAAAACCCTGACTGGAATTGGAACCAACTTTAGAAAAATGCTTTAAACAGAAGTAGGTAAAACTGACAAAAATTGGTTTTCTTATTGCTATATGATTGTTGGAGTGAGTCTATTGAATTTTTGAGGTTTTTTTGTTTGTTTGTTTGTTTGTTTTTTAAAAGAGATGCATTGTTTCATCTGCCAAAGTCCCTGAAGGTAAGTATGCCATGAAAATAAAAGTGCAAGGTCTGAAAGACCTAAAAAATTTAAAACCAAAGAATTGCTGCTACTCTAGGGGGAGTATGTAATGACACAGTAATGCCATTGCCTGGATTAATGACCCCCACCCCCACCCCCTGCAAACCTTCACAATCTGTTCTCCCCACTATGAGCAGACCTGTCACTTAAACATTTAAGGATCAGCTCACTTTCCCACTTACAAATTGCAGTGGCATTTTTTCACACCCATACAAGCTCCCAGCTCCTCAAAGGAGCCTGCCTCTGGTCACTTGTCACCCAGCCTCTATCTCTTTGGAGAGACAATGCAGTGCAGTGCAATGGCTAAGTACTCCTTGACCACTCTACCCAGTTAAAATCCAGGTTCTGTCCCCTTGCTAACTTTGTGACTCTGGCTAAGTGTGTCTACTTCTTTGAATATTAATGTTCTCACTCATAAAAGGAGGATAATACTACTTAATTGTTGAGTGCCCGGTACACAGTAAGCCTTCAACAGCTGTCAATTGTATTCTTAGTACTTGTTTTCTTGTACGTGAGAGACCAGAGCACTGTTCTGCCACTTATGATGTTCTATTTGGTTTTGTCTTGTTTTATTAAGGGAGTGTGGGGGCTGAGGGAGTAGCAAGGGGAGACCAAAGCAGTGTTCCATCAACTTCAAAATTCTTCATTTGTTTTGCCTGCTCTGCTCCCATATGGATGCCAGGAATCAAACCCAAGGTTTTATTCATTCAAGGCATGCAGTCTACCATTGAGCCACCTCCTTGGCCACAGGTTTCATTGTTACTTTTGACTTCACCGTTTTCCTCACCCTACGGCTGACTACACTGCAGCCACGCCAACCTTCTTTCTGTTCCTCAAATTCACCAACTCATGACTACATTTAGACTTTTGCCTTTGAGCACCTAGAACTTTCTTTCCTCTCTCCCAACCCCACCCTAGTTCCTGAGCTGTTGTTTCTCTCATTTGGAGGTACGAGGGTTATCAGCTCAAGGCACTTTCCTAAAGAGTTCTTCTCTGACCACCCAGTTTAATTCCTTGCTGTCTTACAGAAATTTCTGCAATAGTGGAAATGTTCTGTATCTATCCAGCTAAGCCAATAACCACATGGGGTCACTCAGCACTTGAACCCAGGCTGATGTGATTTGAAAGAACTGAATGTTTAATCATATTGATTTTTAGTTAATTTAAACAACAAATATGGCTAGTGGCTACCATATTGCACAGCTCAATTCTAGCCCTTACTTGATTTTATGATCTTTAGAGCACATCTACTCCCTGATCTTAACTTGCTAATTTACTCTTGGTTGTCATCTGTCTCCCCAGCTAAAGAGTAAGATCTTAACTTGCTTAGGGAGTTATCTGGATCTTTGTAGGGGCTTGCAGAGGAATGGGTACAGAAATGTACTTTATAATCACAATGCATCATATACATATGTATTAATTATTTATATAATTGAAAATATATGGTGATGTTTTACTTTTTCAAACTCCTTAATATATATATATATATATATATATATATATATATATATACATACACAAAGCTGATCTTCAAAAATAAATTATTTTCATTTGCAGGATGAAAGCTTCACAAGTGATGAAGCAATGCTGCAGGCTCTCCCTCTCTACTTCTCGCCCTCTTCTCTCAATTTCTCTCTGTCTCTATCCAATAAAAATAATATGTATTAATGAATAATTTCAATGACCAGGGAGATATCTTAGTAGTAGAGTGAACATTTTGCATGCTTAAGGCCCTGGCTTCAGTCCCTGGCACAGCATATAATAGATGGATGCTCTTGTCTCTCTCAAAGAATAAATCAATCAGTTCTTTGAGTGTGTATGAGGGGCTTGGGCCTCACATGTGCACAATTCTACTACTCATGGTTGACTTTTCACTTTATTTCAGAAAGAGAAAGAAAGAGAAGGAGAAATACCACAGCACCACTCCATTGTCCATGGACCTCCCTTCTCACCCCCAGTTCTGTCCTTGGTACTTCTATGTGGCTCTGGGGCTTGAACTCTGATCCTTGCACATTGTAAGGTATGCACTGTACTGGATTAGATGTCCCTCTATCTCAAGTAAATCTTAAAAGAAAAAAAGAAGGGGTCAGGCAGTAGCGCAGTGGGTTAAGCGCACATGGTACCAAGCTCAAGGACCGTTTGAGCCCCCGGCTTCCCACCTGCAGGGGAGTCGCTTCACAGGTGGTAAAGCAGGTCTGCAGGTGTCTGTCTTTCTCACCCCCTCTCTGTCTTTCCCTCCTCTCTCCATGTCTCTCTGTCCTATCCAACAATGGCAGCATCATCAACAACAACAATAATAACTACAACAACAATAAAACAACAAGGGTAACAAAAGGGGAAAAAAAGAAATTTTTTTAAAAATTAAAAAGAAAAAAGAAGAAAAATTTTGGAGCAACCAAAATTGTGCCTCAGTGGTTGTGTCTAGGACTTGCACTCATGAGGCAGGTTTGATTCTCAATTGGAGCAGTGCTCTAGTTTCTCTCATCTGTAATAATAATAATAATAATAAATCTAGATTTCCTTTATCTTTTTATTGAGGGAGTTAGTGGTTTACAGTGCAGTCATTAACACATAAGTACAATTTTCCTTTTTATTCTTTTTGTTATTTTTTATTTTACAAAATTACATGAAAACAGGGGTTTAAATCTACACCATTCCCATCACCAGAGTTCTGAATCTTCAGTCTCCCCTCTGCAATCCAGTTCCCCTAAGGTTGTAGACATGGGATAACCATCATCTCTACAACTGTCTGTCTACATTTATACATAATTAAACCTTTTTTTTTTCTTGATCCAATCCTCTCTTCCCCTCCAAGCTACTCATAACAACATTACTATCTCCATGTGTCCCTCTCCTTTTCCTTCTCTCTCTGGGAGCTGATGGAGCTGGAGTTCAGAGCCCTCTTATCCTCATCCTATCACTTCTTCCCTGCTAGGAGTATAAATCAAGGTTGTTTTAGCGGTGCAGAAGGTAGGAGTTCTGGCTTCTATAATTGCTTCTTCGCTGAACATGGGCATTGACAGGTCAATGCACATCCCCCGCCTGTTTCTATCTTTTTCCCTAGTGGGCCAGAACGCTGCAGGTTCGAGGATCCAGGACATATTGGTGAGGTTGTCTGCCCAGAGAAGTCAGAATGCAATCATGGTAGCATCTGTAACTTGGTGTCTGGAAGGTGGCATGACCTAAGTTGAGAAAAAATGGTTAATGAACAGGAACCAAAAAACAGAATTAGAGCCAATGTGATTAGGGATTTTAGGATAGAAGAAAGCTAGAAAGTCCATTTTAGGCATGTTACTGGGAGGCACACAACTATAGTAGTTATGCTTGAGTTTGATAGCTAGCCTGAAGTGGGATAAGAATATTGTCTGGGAAAGAGAGAGAGAAAGAGGAAAAAAAAAGAATATTGTCTGAGAGAATAGTGTCACAGTAGAGAAAAGGGCTAGAACGTTGGATTAGGGCAGTAAGTAGCTCCTGTTCTTAAAAAATAAACAAATAAATAAAAATGAAAAAGTTCTGTAGATAAAATTAACTATTTGCCTCCATCCACCTGACCCAAGGCCTAAATATATATTTAGCACCAGGGCCTGTGTAACCTCTAAGTCCCTATTTGTTGGTATGCTTCTGGATTCTGCTTGTGAAGCCGTCTGTTTTTATCATCATATTGGGTTTGCTTTGTGTTGCTTGCGATGTGTTCTGTTTGCACGTCCACTGTTGGCTGGACACCCCCCTGCCTCTGGGACATTGGTTTGGTCTTCCCCCCACCCCCCAATCTCCGGGACATTTGGTTTAGTCCTCGCTGGTCCATGCTCTTTCCTTCTCCCCGCCCTGCCCTCTATCATAGGTATTTCCTTTGTTCCTGAATCTTCAGCCTCAGGAGGGAGGTAGGAGATGCAGGACAGAATTGTGTTGTGATTAGGTTGTTGGACTGCATCCCTGCTCGTGAATAAAGATTGAACTGCATTCTCAGCTCAGCCATGAGTCCCTGGTCTTCTCTCCCTCCCACCCACAAGCCAGTCTGACAAAACCTATTGGTCTGAACTCACAGCTTATGGTCACAGCTGGGAAAATTACAGACTGTACTTATTTCAGGACCAGTCTTTCTCGAGAAGCAGGGCAGGGTACCCCAGGATCCCTTCAGAGACTGAGGCAATCCCTACTGTCTCTGCTTTATGGTGAGGGAAAGGTCCTGGGAGGGCCCACAAGATGCTGTATCTCTGGTTACAGTCCACAGTAGGAATTCAGTAGCAGCGTAATGTGGGGTGGCAGTAACAATAGTGATTTGGTTGAAGCCGACAGAGGTAGTATGGTGGTAAAGAATCATAGAGAAGAAATATCAAGAAGTATAGGCATAGTCCTAGAGGTTGAGTACAATTTTATTATGCACCAGGACCTCAAAGTTCTCTTCCACCCCATCTTCCCCAGAGACCTTTGCTTTGATGCAGTACACCATGCCCAATTCATGTTTCACTTTGTGTTCTCCCTCTGTGTCCTTATTTACTAAGTCTTGCTTATAAGTGAGATCATTTGTTATTTGTCCTCTTTTGTGCTGCTATGAACATAGGTATACATAGATCTCTCCTGATAGATGCTTTTATTTCCTTTGGGTAAATCCCCAGAAGAGAAGTTGCTAGGTCATAGGGTAGGTAGGTCCATTTCTAGTATTCTGAGAAATCTCCAAACTGATTTCCATAAGGGCTGGGCTAATTTACACTGCCACCAGTGATGTAGAAGTGTTCCATTTTTCCTACATCCTCTCCAACATTTGTTGTTACTAACCTTTCAAATGAATGGCATTCTCATAGGTGTAAAGTGATACTTCATTGTTTTCTGTTTTATGAAAGTGTTCTTCATTTCTCCAAATAAGACCGCTTACCACACATTTGCCTGCTCTCTGGCAACTAAAGATGGGTTTCATTTCACCAAAATTCAATTTCCTGCATCTCTAGAATCATAGCAAGACACAGCTGTGAGCTTTTCTTTTCTGCACAGGCCTCAGCAGCCATCCCTGGACAATAGAGAACAGGATTGTTTCACATATCCAACTTCAACTGTTTCCAAAAATCATTATTGTGCCTAGGAGTTGGTGGGGTGCCTATGCCCCACGTGGGCAGCCCTTCCCCCTCCTATAGTAAAGAACACTTGAGTATTCCTAAGGGGATTGTAGGCTTTCTTTCTTCCTTCCTTTCTTTCTTTCTATCTTTCTTTCTTTCTTTCTTCCTTTCTTTTTCCGTGCCTCCAGGGCCATTGCTAGGGCTCAGTTCCTGCACTATGAATCCACTGTTTCTGGAGGCCACATTTTCCCTTTTGTTGCTTATCATCATTATTATTGTTGTTCTTGTCATTGCTGTGATTGTTATTGGATAGGAGAGAAATTTAGAGAGGAGGGGAAGACAGAGAAGGGGAGAGGAAGATAGACACCTACAGACCTGCTTCACTGCTTGTGAATTGACCCCTTCTGCAGGTGAGGAGCCAAGGGCTTGAACCTTACACCAGTCCATGTGCTTTGTGCCATGTGCACTTAACCCACTGCACTACCACTCAACCCCGTTTTCTTTTTCAATTGAAACCAACGTGGGAGAAAGCTTTCTCCTTCCTGTGGGAGCAGAATCAGAAGTGTGTGGAAATGTGATGCTCAGGCTCCTGGGAGGGCTAGGACCTGGTCTTTCCATGTCACTGGCCAGTGTGTGGTTTCCAGAATAAGCTGGGGCTGTTATCTGATCTCTAGTCTTAATGGAATGTTTTCACTTCAAGTCTGACTCTGAGGAAGCTTTGGACTAGAGCAGAGGAGTCCAATCAGGGACAGGCTTGTTGTTGTCCCTACTAAGGCCTGAAGCCCAGGGACTCTGCAATTGGGCCTCACCTCAGAGCATGGTGACCAGGGCAGCTGCCTCCACTGCTCAATATCAAGGGCCAGAACTGGAACCCAGGTCAGCTTGCCACACAGTCAGCTGGGGACACAGTAGGAGACAGTTAGGCAGCAGCGTTTTGCTTTGGTTTGAGTCAAGCCAGTTTACTAAGGGATTCCAAGAGAGGCTTCACGGGCTGGAAGGGCAGGATCCAAAGCAGCAGTTGCTTTTGAGATTTCTTTCTAAGCCAGTGAGATAGCTCACTTGAGAAAGCATCTGCTTTGCATGTCACCAGTGTTTTGAGTTCCCTGTGAGAGACATACATTCAGTACAATGGTATGTCTCTGTCTTTGTCTGAAAAAATATATATATTGGCTCTGAGCAGTGAAACCCCCGTGATGAGGAAAAGGAAAGATGTCTTGCTGGCCCAAGTGTTTGGGTCTCTTATCGGCATTTTTGCCTCCTTACATGTACATACACAGAAACCTCAATATGAATTTTCTTCCCATGAGTCTTTGATCATGTAAAGTGGGTATTGACCCCCCTAAAGTGCAGGTGGGGTCAATACCTTCAAAAAGGTTGGGTTTCTTTTGCAGATAAAACAGTGTGTTCACTATGTAGCCCATCCCAAACCCACAGGCCTTCTCTGAGACAGCTCCTGCCCTGCCCCCTGTCCCTGAGAGTGACTCAAGGCTCTCAGGAGAAGGCTGCTTTAGCCCAGGTAACAGGCAGGTGTTTGTCAGATGACTGGTGCTTCAGAGGTATAGGAAGTGGCTCTTCTGCCCCGGGTACTGAGTGCCTGACTCTGAGTCACCAAGAGTATATTGGACCCCAGTGCATATTGTCTGTCTTGTCAGCCTATAGACACAGAAATCAGAGGAAAGTTCAGAGAGAAGTTGAGGGGGGTGGGCCCAGAAGTAGGCATTAGGGGGACAAAGACGGCTACTGTATCCAACAGGCTTCCTGTGACTCTGGCGCCCATTCCATCACATGCTGCTCTGACTGTGCTGTGCCCTTTTTTATTCCAGTGGTTTTCATTTTCTCAAAACCTATAATATACTGAATCTACTTTATTGTTTTCCAAGTGGCCTGCATTTGAGAAGAAATATGCAGGAATCTACAGGCACTCTTCTCACTGTCCAGCTGACCTGATATGTGTCAGGAGTCCTCTATCCTTTGGGATGAACCCTCTAACTTCCATTCAGCAGGAGAATCTGTGGCCATGGGGTGGCCCTTCTCTCAAGATCCACAACGTGCCTCCTGTCCCAAAAGGTCAGAGAATCAAAAATCCCCTTTACTGAGGTAATGTGTCTCTTCCTGTGGAGTCCACTGAAAGATTTCTCCCAATTGTGTCTATTTGTTCTACACGGAAGAATCCTGGAGGGGAAAGATCATCAAAATATTTGCTGGCCTTGTGAAGTGTGCTCAGAGCGGTTGCCAAGCACAGCTGGATGTGTGAGGTGCACTGTCCTCCTGGCTTCTGTTTATATCCATCTGCTGCAGGGAGAGGTGAGGAGTCTAATGGTAGCTATATTTAGATTTCATGAGCCCATTAGGGGTGCTCAAACACAGGACAGACGTCAGACTGATAAGTTCAATTAACAGTCTCCTGGACTCTTGTGCATGTTGAACCGCTGGGGCAGTGACAAGAGCCTGGGGATTTCATTAAGATCCCACATCTGGAGACTTCTGGAGGCGGAGCTATGAGCAGCAGCAGATCCCTTTCTCTCCTCTCCTCTCCTCTCCTCTCCCAGATCAACTAGGAATACCAAAGGAGACCACCCGGGACTGAAACAAGACAGGACTTGAATGACCACAGGAACCCACTAAATCACCGGTGAGTACAAACACGTGTGGCTGGTGACAGAGGGGAGAAAGGAGCATAAGGAGAGATTAAGTGACTGCTAACAGTCCAGCAGTTTATCAGTTGAGACACAACCTCCAGTCTGCTCTACCAACAAGGGGACAGCTGAAGGGAGGAGAGGACTCCTCAGAGACTCACCAAGTGCAACTCTGAGTCTCCATTGCTACTCCCCTCAGAATCTGGAGCAGCAACAGGGAGGGACACCAGGGGACAGAGATCTAACCGGGAAACTCAGGAGAAGACCTATACCTCGGTGGCATAGCTGAGGGGCTGTGAAAGTCTCTTTGCATAACCACTGGATTATCTCTGCCACACCCTGCTTTATCTCTTGGTCAGGAGTCAGTGATTAAGCTGAAGCCTATTGATAGTTTAAAAGCCCTCAGGCTCCCATAGCCTACAGGGAAGAAAAAAAAAAGAGGCTTTTAAACCACTGAGCTCCAACTCAGGGATTTAAATACTATTGAAACAACTGTTAATTTCCACCACTGTGAACCCTTTAATTAACTTAGTTAGACACAAGTCAATCCAGGCAATAGTGATCAGTAATTTGAAAAGTACTGATAAAGGGAACTCATAACATAATATATAAAATGGTTAAAACAACAAGAAGAAATATTGGAGAATCGAACCAGGACAAGAGTCCAGCTAAAAGTCCTCCAGAGGGTGAAGCATAAAATAACGATTTCAACATCCAAACATTAGCTAAGGAAATAATAACAGGAGTGAGTAAAGAATTTGAAAAAATTGTAATCAGAAATACAGGAACAACAAATGAGACTATGGAAGAAAATACTAATTGTCTCATGGTTATTAGAGAGCTTAAAGCTGAAATCGCTGAGCTAAGAACGCAACTAGCTGAACAAGCTAAAACAGTATTAGAACAGGGAAATGAAATAGATGAACTCCAGAAAACAGTAGAGGGCAGAGAGAATAGAATCAATGAGGCTGAAGACAGAATTAGCAAGATTGAGGATGAATTAGAGACAATTAAAAAAGAAGTAAGAGATCTCAAAAAAGGATTAAGAGATGCTGAAAACAACAACAGAGTCCTATGGGATGACTTCAAAAGAAACAATATACACATTATTGGCATACCAGAGGAAGAAAGAGAGGGAGAGGAAGTAAGCATTTTTCAGGCCATAATAGCTGAAAATTTCTCTAGTCTAGACAACATCAAAGACATAAAGATTCAAGAAGCCCAGAGGGTCCCAAACAGAATTAACCCAGACCTAAAGACACCAAGACATATCATACTTAGAATGGAAAGGAATAAGGATAAAGAAAGGATCCTGAAGGCTGCAAGAGAAAAAGAGTCACCTACAAAGGAAAACCCCTAAGATTAGCAGCAGACTTCTCCATACAAACAATACAGGCCAGAAGAGAATGGCAAGATATCTATCGAGTGCTCAATGAGAAAGGCTTTCAACCAAGAACACTATATCCTGCTAGACTGTCACTCAGACTACATGGAGGCATCAAAACCTTCTGAGACAAGCAACAGTTGAAGGAATCAACTATCACTAAGCCTGCCCTGAAAGAAGTTCTGAAAGGTCTCCTATAAACAATCAGACCACCACAAATAGGACATATGTCAAAACACTCTAAAAGAAGATCCCACATCTTACCCAGCTTGGGCTTTGGCTAATGGGTAGGTTTCAGCCTTTCTGGGCTTGTTTCCTCACCCATAAAGCAGGATGGGGCATTGGGGAGAACAGATATTTGAGAGACAAGATAGACTTTAAGAGCCAGACTCTGTGAGTAAATTCCCAGTTCCCTTCATAAAAACTGAAGAACTGTGAGACTTGGGACAAGTTTTCTCACCTTCCTGTATCTCAGTTTCCATAATTGTATCCAGTCTCTCCCTGTCTCTCTCTCTCTGTCTCTCTCTCTCTCTCATTAGTGGGTCTCCAGGCTCCAGGTAACTTCCCTGGAACAGTGCTTGGCTATTAATAGGCAGTCAGTAAACATTGTTATAATTGCTTATAACCTCTTCCTGTTCTCACATTTTATTAACTAAGCTATGGGATCTTGGCCATTATTTCCTGGGAAATGATGCTTTGGCTGAGGAGTGTGCTGAGAAGCTGCTCTAAGAGTGGCTGTCAGGTTTTTCCTTCAGGTTCACATGTAAGCAGCTAAGGAGTCCTACCTGCCTCCTGCCCCTCATAAGGAACACCTTTAATGCACTGATTTAATCTGTATGAAAGTCTGTGAGGGTGTTGGGGTGGGGGAGAAAGGGGTATAGTTTTGCCCTGCACTGGTCCTGGGCTCCAGAAGACTGCCCTGAAAGTTAAGAACAGGAAGGGAGAAGATTGTAGGGAGATAGGCTCCAGTTACTAAAGTAAAGACAACTGAAATCTTTTTTTGTTCCTTTTTACTGTTTTTGATTTGTTTTTCCCTAAGGCAGATACTTTGTAGGTGACATACTGTGAGTTAAAAAAAAATGAATCAGAACTAGACTGAAAAATTCAGATCAAACCACTGCAGTTTACTTGCTCACCAGTTATTTCTCTTCTCTGACCTTAAGTTTCTTCATCTGTAAAGTAGAATGAATGATACTTATTTTACAGAATTGTTGGAAAGTTAAAAACAATCAGGCATGTACAATGAATGCAGAGCTAGTGTCTCCTACCTAGACCTCCCTTCCACATCTGTGCCCCAGAGAGTCCTCCACGTGCATATCCATCTTCTATCCTAAGTCAATAAAGCAGGAGGAAGTACCCGGATGCCCTTATGTGGTGTGCAGTGTTGCTGGCTTTCATAGCAAGACTATAATCTTCCTAGAGCTGCCTCTGGCAGGTTAGAACCTGCAGGCTATCGCTGGGAATGGATGTTGTTAAGGCAAATCTATTAATAGGAAAGGAACAAAGTGTGTGTGGGGGGGTGCTCTGTAGCCCTTTCTCATTTGGCACTCAGTCGCAAGCTGGCAACATAGCTTTTGAGCCAAGGTCTCTACTAAGAACTGAACACAGAGGTGGCCACAGTGCAGACCTGAGGAGACCTCTTCTCTTAACCAAGTATCCTCCCCACATTCTAGAATGAGTATTGGGGGTTAGGTGGTTGGGGTCACCGACATGAATGTAGTGGCTCTTTCCTCTGTCTGTGGAGACTTGGAAGCTGGATGTGTGTTAGAAGAAAGGGACAGGGTTGGTGGAGATGGGGGTTGGGTATCAAGGTGAAGGGGAAACATCCAAGAGTTCAGGCAGGATTTCAGTCAGCTGGAATCCTGACCACCACCACCCTCCCTAGTAGGCTCCCTTGGACCTCCAAAGCCCTGGTCATCTTCTGTCTGGTTCTGGATTTCTCCTGCATTTACATTTAGTGCTGCTGCCAACTTGTCCATCAAGGTTGTGAGAATCCTCCAGTAGTAACTGAAATTTAGAAACCAGTGCCAGAACACACAGCTTGGCAAAAGGTTTCACAACCCACATTTCAACCTCCATTTGTTCCTAAAGTGGAAGGCCCGTGTGTTGCAAATGTCCTGTACACTGTACATGGCAGCCTGTCTTCCTGCCTCGGGTCTGGATTGGCTGTGCAGCTTCTGCAGCTGCCTTCCCTGAGCTTCCTGCTCCTTCCTCTGCAGTAGCCCTACCCATAGCACGACCAATTTTTTTTTATTTCTTTATTAGGGAATTAATAGTTTACATTTGACAGTAAATACAATAGTTTGTACATACATAACATTTCCCAGCTTTCCATATAACAATACAACCCCCAACTAGGTCCTCTTTCATCCTTTTTAGACGTGTGTTCTCACCCACCCACCCCAGAGTCCTTTACTTTGGTGCAACATGCCAATTCCAGTTCAGGTTCTACTTGTATTTGCTTTTCTGATCTTGTTTTTCAACTTCTGCCTGTGACTGAGATCATCCCATATTCATCCTTCTGTTTCTGACTTATTTCACTTAACATGATTTTTTTTTTTTCAAGCTCCATCCAAGACTGGCTGAAAATGGTGAAGTCATCATGTTTAATAGCTGAGTAGTATTCCATTGTGTATATGTACCACAACTTGCACAGCCACTCATCTGTTGTTGGACACCTGGGTTGCTTCCAGGTTTTGGCTATTACAAACTGTACTGCTAAGAACATATGTGTACACAGATCTTTTTGGATGGGTGTGTTGGGTTCCTTAGGGTATATTCCCAGGAGAGGAATTGCAGGATCATAGGGTAGGTCCATTTCTTGCCTTCTGAGACTTCTCCAGAATGTTCTCCATAGAGGTTGGACCAATTAACATTGCCACCAGTAGTGCAGGAGGGCTCCTTTGACCCCATAACCTCTCCAGCATTTGCTGCTGTTACCTTTTCTAATGTATGACATTCTCACAGGAGTGAAGTGGTATCTCATTCTTGTCTTTATTTGTATTTCTCTGACAATCAAAGACTTGGACCATTTTTCATTTGTTTCTTGGCCTTTTGGATCTCTTCTGTGGTGAATATTCTGTCCATGTCCTCTCCCCATTTTTTGATGGGGTTGTTTTCTTGTTGTTGATTTTTGCAAGCTCTTTATATATTTTGGTTATTAAACTCTTATCTGATGTATGGCATGTAAAGATCTTCTCCCACTCTGTGAGGGGTCTCTTAGTTTGGGTAGTGGTTTCTTTTGCTGTGCAGAAGCTTTTTAATTTGATGTAGTCCCATAGGTTTATGCTTGCCTTAGTCTTCTTTGTAATTGGATTGGTTTCATTGAAGATGTCTTTAAAATTTATGCAGAAAAGAGTTCTGCCAATATTTTCCTCTAAGTATCGGAATTTCTGGTCTAACATTCAAGTCCTTGATCCACTTGAAATTTACTTTTGTATTTGCTGAAATATAGTGGTTCAGTTTCATTCTTCTGCATGTTCCAACCCATTTTTTCCAGAACCATATGTTGAAGAGACTTTCCTTTCCCCATTTAATAGTCTGGGCACACCTTTGTCAAAAATTAGATGTTCATAGGTGCTGGGGATTACTTCTGGGCTCTCAATTCTATTCCACTGGTCAGTGTCTCTGTTCATGTTCCAGTACCAAGCAGTTTTGATAACAATGGCCCTATAATACAATTTGAGATCTGGGAGTGTGATGCCTCCAGTTCTGTTCTCAAGATTGTTTAGGCAATTCTAGGTCTTTTCTGGTTCCAGATAAACATCTGTAGCATTTGTTCTATTCTCCTAAAAAAAATGTGTTGGGGATCTTGATGGGGATAGCATTAAATTTGTAGATGGCTCTGGGTAGTAAATTCATTTTAATGCTGTTAATTCTTCCAACCCATGAACATGGAATATCTTTCCACTTCTTTGTGTCTTTTTCAATTTCCTTGAGTAGTGACTCATAATTTTCAGTATACAGTCTTTCACTTCTTTGGTTAGGTTTATTCCTAAATATTTTATTGTTTTTGTTGCTGTAGTAAAAGGAATTGATTTCTGGACTTCATGTTCTTCTAACTTAGTGTTTGCATAGAGGAATGCCACTGACTTTTGAATGTTAACTTTTTTATAGCCTGACATTGCCTGATGATTTCCAAAAGCTTCTTGCTGGATTCCTTAGGTTTTTCTGTGTATACTATCATGTCATCTGCAAATCGGGAGAGTTTGACTTCTTCTCTTCCAATCTGTATGCCTTTAATTCCTTGCTCCTGCCTGATTCCTATGGCAAGAACTTCCAACACTGTGTTGAATAGTAATGGTGATAGTGGGCAGCCCTGTCTAGTACCTGATCTGAGGGGAAATGCTCCCAGTTTTTCACCATTGAGTATGATGTTGGCTGTAGGTTTGCTATATACTCCACTATCTTCAGAAATTTTCTATCTATTCCCATTTTTGTAGTGTTTTGATCATAAAGGGATGTTGCATTTTGTTGAGGTTTTCTTTTTTGGTTGTGTCCCTGTCTGCTTTTGGTATCAAAGTGATGTTGGCTTCATAGAAGCTGGAAGGCCTATTCCAGTGTCCTCAATCTTCTGGAAGACTTTAAAAAGTAGAGGCATTAGTTCTTCTTTGAAGGTTTTGTAGAATTCATTTGTAAAACCATCTGATGACCAGCTTTTGAAGCCTTTATATATGTTAGCTGATGCTGACAACTTTCCCACCTGCCTTTTCAGAGGCACTTGTGACCCATTCCCACTAGGACTGGGTCACAGGAATTCTTCTGTTATGGGTGCAGCTGCCATCCTGACATGTGGAAATAAAAAAGGAGAAAGACCTGGATTTTGGGGTGCTTTATATTAGGGTGGGCTGTTTGAACTGCCCGTGCTAATCAACGTTCAGCAAGCCCTTTGGGTATTCAATCTAAAGCTCAAGATACAAAGAACCTATCAATAATTCAACAAAATTTGTTCTGGCATTATTTTTAAAACGTTTTATTTATTCTCACTCAAGATAGAGACTGATCAGAGCACCTTTAGCATATGGTGCTAGGGATTGAACCTTTGGCTTCTGGGACCTCAGGCTTGAAAACCCACTGTACTACCTTTGTGCTCTCTCCCTGGTCCTTGTTCTGACATTATTCAACACTCCAGATGCTGGTGAAGGTGTGCCACACCTCACACAGTAGTGTGAAAGCCCTACTAGTCCAAGAGGCTCCTGCAGAGGCTGAGAGCAGTGGTCCCTTCTGCTTTGTCCATGCGACTATGCTCTGGGGCCTTGGGGGTTCCAGCACCTCTCTCTCTCTCTCTCTCTACCTCTTCACACTTCCTCCCAGAAGAACTTATCGATGATTCCTGTTGGAGTGGAGCAGGTTTGTGGATTCATATGCTCCATCCTGCCTGCACACACAAATATAGTATCCCCTTACCAGTGGCCTGCTCTTAGGGGTCAGGGTGGTTCAAACCATGGCACTGTGTGATTCTGTCACCCCTCATCTTTAAGTCCATATGCCTGCCAGAATATCTGGACCACCTGTTAGATGTGAATGATCTGAAGCCAAGTTTCTGGTAGCTTTGCCAACAGCCAGGAGAGGCCACTCCCTCTGAGGAGCAGAGTGAGCTGATCCCTGGGTGGTCCTGTGCTGCATCCTGAGGGGCAGGGAGAGGGAATTTGGCTTCAGATCCATTTATCCATGCAAGGGAGAAGCAGCTCTCCATCACTGTGCTAACAATGAGGGGGTGGAGAGAGGCTGTAAACCTACCTGTAAAGCTATCCTTAAGGGCTGGCGAGATAGCTCATCTGGAAAGTGCTTGCTTTGTCTTGTGCTTGGCCCAGATTTGAGTCTGGCCCCTACTGTACCAGAGGAAGCTTCAGTGTACCATCTTTCTCTGTCTCCCTTTGTCTCTCTCTTTTCCCTTGAAAAAGCCCAGAGAAGTGAAGGCCCAATGACAACAACAACAAAACTCAAACTTTCTCTGTTTCCACTGTTAACAGCTGAATTTGCCAGTATAGTCTGGTAAATGTCAGGTGTCATAGGAATACTTTCAAGATCAGTAAATGACATTATAGGAATTTTTTTGAGAGGCATTAATCCAGCTATCTAAAGCCATACAAGAAGTTTCAGGGAATAAGAACTTGGGCTGAGGGAGGGAAGAAGGAGAGATAAGAATTGATGAAGGAACCTGGGAGCCATGACATAGAAGCAAGGAACAAAGCAGTGAGATAAGGGGCCCCATCATGAAGTGCTTGAGCTTTTATTTATTTATTTTTAATTGCTACCAGGTTAATCGCTGGGACTTGTAAGCACAATTAATACACCACTCCTGACAGCATTTTCCCTTGCTTCCTCTTTCTTTCTCTCTTTCTTTCTTTCTTTCTTTCTTTCTTTCTTTCTTTCTTTCTTTCCTTCATTCTTTCTTTCTTCAATAGGACAGATAGACATTAAGAAAGGAGGGGAAGATAAAGAGGGAAAGAGATACACTTGCAGACCTGCTTCACCATTCATAAAGCTTCCCCCTGCAGGTGGGGAGCAGGGCCTTGAACCTTCATCCTCAGGCATCTTAATTTGTGTGCTTAGCCAGGTGCATGATTGCCTTGCCCCCAAGGTGCTTGAGCTTTAACCTGTGGCTGTTAAGTATTTCTTTTTTAAAAATATTTACTTATTCCCTTTTTTGTTGCCCTTGCTGTTTTTTATTGTTTAGTTATTGATGTCATCGTTGTTGAATAGGACAGAGAGAAATGGAGAGAGGAGGGGAAGACAGAGAGGGGGAGAGAAAGATAGACACCTGCAGACCTGCTTCACCGCCTGTGAAACGACTCCTCTGCAGGTGGGGACCCAGGGGCTCGAACCGGGGTCGTTACACTGGTCCTTGCGCTTTGTGTCACATGCGCGTAACCCTCTGAGCTATCGCCCAACTCCCATTCTTTTTTTTTTTTAGATTTTTATTTTATTTATGAGAAAGATAGGTGGAGAGAGAAAGAACCATACATCACTCTCGCACATGTGCCACCAGGAATCGAACTTGGGACCTTATGCTTGAGAGTCCAAAGCCTTATCACTGCACCATCTTCCGGACTACACTGTTAAGTATTTCTTGAGGGACTTTAAGTGGTGGAAAGATAGTTTCATGTTGAGTTTTAGAAATAGCATTCATGTGACCAAGAGCAAGGCATACTAGAGATGGGTAGTATCAATGGGAAGAATTTCAACTGGGAGGCCATGAAGAATCCAGAAGAGAGAGGCTGAGGACCTCGACCAAAGTGTGGAGGAGGGGAATAAAAGAAGGGGAGGAGGTAGTAAAACTTAGGAACACTTAGGCATAAATTCCCCCAGGAACTCAGAGAATGACTGTGAGTTTATTTGTGTGGGAGCAGTGATGGAGGGAGACTGGGGGCCAGGCTAGTGCCAGTGTTCTTCTGGTATGGGCTCAGGTGCCATCCTGACATATGGAGATAAAAAAAGGAGAAATACCTGGATTTGGGGTGCTTGATATTAGGATGGGTTGTTTGAACTGCCCGTGCTAATCAACATTCAGCACGCCATTTGGCATTTTCAATCTAAAGCTCACGATGCAGGTCGCATTAAAACTGTGCAAGTATGAATGATAATCAGGGAGAAAGGGCTTGAGTTCAGGACTTGTGACATCTACTTTCAAGGTTATGGAGAAAAAGAACCCACAAGAAATGTGAGCTGGAAACTGACCAGGAAGTAGGAGGAGAGTCAGGGTCATGATGTCTCAGAGATAGAGAATGATTCATAAAGGAGAGTGGTAATCACTGTCAAATATAGCAGAGAGGTCATTAACAAAAGGTCTGAATTGTGTTGCACATGTCATTATCAACCTCAGGGGAAAGAATTTCAATGGAGGGGGTGGACACTGAGCAACTACAGAGAATTTCAAAGCCTCTAGTGCCTATAACGAGACTGGATGACGGGTGACCTAGAGCACAGGTGCATGTCTCTGGAATTAGGTAGTCAGTGTACTTTGAGGCTGGAGCACCAGAGATGTTGGCACAGGACCAAAGGGGATGGCTTTGAGAATGATAGCCAGTTTCCCTGGTTAGTACTTGGATGGGAGAATGATAGCCAGCTCCAGGTTATGTTACTATTAGTGTCTGACAATTGGGGGAGTTGTGTTCAGCGTCTCCCTTAATTGTAAGCATTCACCTGGTCTTGTTAAACACACGTTTTCCATGTCTCCACTGGAGCACTTCAGTTTAGATCCCTGGAAGAGGAGCCTAGAAATCTGCATGGACAAACTCCCCCAGATGATTCTCACAGTCAGGCACATTTGAAGCTCCCATTGGTACAAAAGGGAAGGGAACTTTAGGGAGGAGTGGATAAAGGGAAGATTTAGAAGTGAACCATAAAGAGAGCAGGGAGAACTGGAATGAGTAAGAGGACCTGGAAAGGGGTGAGTATTATAGGCCCACAAGGCTCATAATTTGGAGGGTGAGCAAAGCTTCCTCCTGGGGAGCTCTCCTATGAATGCTTGTAGCAGACTCTGCTTGTGATGGGGAAGATAGAATAGTGTCTCCTAGCATAACTCAAAGGTGAATCATTTGTAGTGTGGTTTTGGATCCTCTTTCCTCTAAGGAACTATCTTGCTTACAAAGAGTTGGATGGAAGCTGGGTGGTGGTGCAGGCTGGTAAGCACACACACCACACATATGTGCACGGAGCTGGGTTCGAGTCCCTGCTCCCCATCTGTAGGAGGGGTGCTTCACTAGAGGTGAAGCAGTTCTGCAGGTATCTGTCTTTCTCTTTCCCTTTACCTCCCCCTTCTCTCTGAATTTCTCTCCATCCTATCCAATCAAATAGAAAAAAAGAAAGAAAGAAAGATAGAAAGGAAGAAAGAAAGAAAAGAGTAGGGTGTTTGAAACCTGGATTAGTTCTACTACCTCCCTTTCCTTTGACTGGAATTGACTGGCATTCTGTCCACCTTTCTATGCCCTTATTGTCTGTCTCCCACCCTGGCCAGTGCTTATCTCAGTTTCAAATGCAGGCGTGTTTTATTACCTCATCTCCATTTCCAAAAAGAACCAGTAGAAAGTGAAAAGGTCATTCTAAGAAGGAGCTTTCACTGTCCTCCCAACTTGATGAGTTTAGATAATTCTCTCAGAACTGGGGGGGTGAAGGTTCTCTTTTCAGTCCTTGGTGATGTAACCAAGACACCACCGGATTCAGGAGTTGATGTCAGATGAACATGTAAGTGGAGTTGCCAATCACTAATGTGATGTGGTTTCAATTCACCACAGACACCCCGTTACCCTCTTCCTGTCTCTGTGCACATCCCTCACCTCAAACCCAAAGGAGCCTAGTGAGATTGAAGCAGAGACCTGGACTTTAGGATCACTGTCACATCAATTACAGTTCTTTGAGACATTCTAGATATATAGCCTTGGACAGTGTGACTTGAACTAAGCTTCAATTTCCTTATCTGTAAAGCGGGATAACAATACTTGGTTTAGTGGGGAGATAATTGACTCGATGAAGTGCACACTACTACATGTGTGGGCCAGGTTTGAACCCTTGCCTCCACATGGGAGCACTGTGTGCAAGAGAAGCTTTGTGAGTGGTGGAGTAGTACTGTGGTGTCTCTCCTCTCTCTCCCCTTTCTTCTCTGTTACTATCTGACTCAGACAGGAAAAAGAGTCCTCCAGAAACAATGGATCCTGCAGATACAAAGTCCCATGGGAAAAACAAACAAATATTTAAAAGCCTGCCTCAAGGTGTTGCTTTGAGGATTGAGCAGGCCAAGGCTCAGTAGTACTCAAGCAGCACAGTACCAGCCACGGTCTCTGTTGAGGAGAGAATGGATCCTGCAGTGTGAAATTTTCTGCCAGCAGCAGACCATGGGAGCAGTCATAGACTTGTATTTGAGTTGGTGTCCGTACAGCTAGCATGTAGGGGCAGGGCTGAGGGACTGTGTGGGGGAAGCAGGGGACCCACCCTGTGATAATGAGCAGGGGAGTACGCACACAGGCTCTGGGCATGGACTAGGCAGCAAGGCAGCAAGGCAGCAAACTTAATTTTATTTTGATAGACACATATTAACTTTCATGTGTCTTTGAAAAAACAGAAAAGTAGCTCAACAAATAAAATTTTTAAAAAGGAGATGTTCAAGCAATGGAAATAAAGGCTGGTCTTCCTAGGACGATGTCAGCTACTCCATGGACTCTGGTCTGAGACTGGGAAAAAGGTGGATGGGGGAGTAGAGAGGATGTGGGTTGCTGGAAATGCTTGGTTGGTTTCTGTCTCCAACAGTTACCAAAATGACAGCAGTCATCTTTACAGAGGCATCTTACCCGCTTGCCTCTATTTTAACTTCCTTACCAATTGTTCTAACAACATACTCCTATTTGATCAAGGACCATTTGACCTACTCTGTCCCCCACACCTGGTATTTGCAGGGAAACTCTCTAGGTGTTCATTAGCAGACTACTCTTAATGACAAGACTAACCATATGGTACACTGTCCCCAGGAAACCCCAGTATGATTCACCTCTAAAATTTGAGGATTATTCACTAATTTCCTTTCATGTGGCGTGTTGGTCACTAACTGGTCATGCAGTGAGAGAGCTCTTTTCCGAGCCAAGAGACAGATAGTATCACATGGGGAGCACACAGGGGCTTAAACTTCTGGGAAATGCTGACATAGGGGAAGTCTGCCTCCTACCTCATTGGGAGGGGCCTTGGGGGGGGGGGCGCTTAGGTCTCCGGCCTGGTGAAGAGAAGGCCAATCCACAAGCAGGCACCTCACTGCAGGAAAGTGGCAAAGATGAGGTGGGCCTCCTGGGAGACCACTTAAAATTCAGTTCTGAGTCAGTTTCTCAGGGGTGGAACTATATATATTCTGGCAAGCCCCAGGGGATGGCCGCTGGGGTAGGAAGAGCTCACCAGCAGAGGCTGGGACCTGAGGCTTACACTTCTGAACCTCCTCTGTGGTTTCCTGTCAAGGAGGAAATTAAAGTGTATACAGAAGGCTATGGTCCCTGGCCCATTGAAGATTCCCACTTCCATCCCCAGCCCCATGTCGTACCAGAAACTCTTAGTCAAGAATCCATTCATGGGAGTCGGGCGGTAGTGCAGCGGGTTAAGCACAGGTGGCACAAAGTGCAAGGACCGGAGTAGGGATTCTGGTTCGAGGCCCCAGCTGCAGGGGAGTCGCTTCACAGGTAGTGAAGCAGGTCTGCAGGTGTCTATTTTTCTCTCCCCCTCTGTCTTCCCCTCCTCTCTCCATTTCTCTCTGTCCTATCTATCCAACAATGACGGCATTAATAACTACAACAATAAAATAACAAGGGCAACAAAAGGGAAAACAAATAAGTATTAAAAAAAAACTTTAAAAAAAAAATAATCCATTCATAAGTATCTGTTGCACGGCTGTCAAATACCAGGCACTCAGGGTATTACCCCAAACCAGTTGGCTTCCTTCTTCTGAGTCGTTTTTGTTGTTATTATTATTGTTTAATTTTATTATCTTTATTTATTTGATAAAGACTGTCAGAAATCAAGAGGAAGGGGGAATATAGAGGGGGGAAGAGTCAGAGAGACACCTGCAGCACTGCTTTACCACTTGTGAAGCTTTCCCCTTGCAGGTGGGGACCAGGGGCTTGAACCTATGTCCTTGCATATTGTAACATGTGTGCTCAGTTCAGTGTGCCACCACTTAACTCCCTAAGATTCACTTTGTTATTCCACCTCATGCTCAAGCAAATTCAGCCCCACACTCTCTTGTCACTCTGAAGAAAAGAGGTTCTACTGGGAGGTAATGTGGGCAGAAAGGCCAGGGATTCTGCCAATGGGCCCCTACATCTTAGCTTTCTAAACTTGGCTGTTGCTCTGTTTTCTCACTGACTAGGGTAGCAGCCTCTGCCTCTCCAGGTTCTGAAAAGGATGAACTAATATGCAGTGTGTAAAGCTTAGTCCAGTGCAGAGAAACATAGCTGGGACTATTCATGTTTTAGCAGATTTCTCCCACAGAAGCTTTGGGAACCCCTCAATGTAAACCCTCTACCAATTCTGAGGTGCTTGACATGGCTTACAGAGCCATTCAAAAAGAGTCCCTAATGGTCGCCATCAAGAGGGTTGTCCCAACTTGTAGGTTCACACCTGTGTCCCACCTCTGTGGTTTCCTGTCCTGGGGGGATATTCAAGTGCATGCAAAGGCCCAGCCCACTGGAGACTCTCGCCTCCACCCAGTATAGGAAGTTCTGTTGTAGTTTAGTTCACTAGTGGCTATTAAATGTGTTACTATCTCCAAGTTCCAAGCATGTCTCCAGAACTCCAGCTCTGTATGTGTGCTCAAGAGGGAGGAGTTTACACATGTAGAGAATCAGAGGGAAGGACTAAATGGGTGACCTTGCCCAGTCTCCTCCTTGTTTTCCCGGCTAATCTTGCACTCAATATTGAGGTGTGTGGCAAGCATTTCATTAATGATAATCTAATACCACAGACGATAGATAACATGTGGAAAAAATGAACTGACTGGGGGCTGGGGAATAGCTCACCCAGTAGAGTGTACCCTTTATGATGTTAGGGGACCTAGGTTTGAGCTTTCAGCGTCACTTGGAAGCACCATGCACAGCATCAGGAGGAAACTGTGTGAATGGTGGAGTGGTGCTATGGTGTCTCTCCTCTCTGTGATCTCTCTGTGTTTCTCTTTATATCTGAAATCAAAAGGGAAGAAAGTCCACTGGGACCCATGGGATCATGCAGACTTGAGGCCACAGCTGCATAAAATAAATAGACTGAGTGGTTGAAGAAGTGGCTCAGCAGGGAGAGGGCAGGACTTGCATGCATGATCCTCAGCACCACGTATGCAGTTCTCTATGCATGCTTGTTCACTCTCTCTCTCTCTCTCAAAATGAGTACATAGATCTTTAAAATAAAACATTATACGACATAGTAGGAGTAGGATGCCGAGCAGTAGTTATTCCCATTTTAGCAATCAGAGGGTGTCCTGAGTAAAAGAGAAGGCTGTGTGTGGGGTGGAGGTCACACCTCATGCAGTGGAATCTTCCACTCCTGGCACTGATAAGAGAGTTTGTATGCTACTTCTGTCTTATTAAGCAGAAGGCTGAAGACTCAGTATTATTCTGAGCCATTACCAGTCAGCTCCTCCCCCCATTTCAGTAATGACCCTGTCCTTGCAGGTGTTGACTGAACTTGAAAATGGGTGTCACAGTCAAGAGCTTCACAAACAAGACAGTCTTTTTTGGCTCCAGGTGCTCTTGAGAGGGAAATGAAAAGGAAGCTGGCGGAGGGAAGCAGCCTCCTGGGGACCCTCTTAGGAGCTCTGTAGCCACCTACCTGCTGATGCTACTGTCTCCTCCAGGATGATTTGTGTCCTGTTTCCTAGAATCAGGGCAGTTGTAAAGATAACATACATGGAGGAGTGGACAGTGTGATGTCATCTGGACTATATGGACCCCACAGGGATGGCCAGTTACTCTGTGCACCAGTTTAGTGCAGAAGTGGGGGGTAGGGAGGAGGAGACCATTTCCCCCCTCCCTGCAGTAACAGCAGAAGCATGTGAGTTGACCCAACATTTACCCCAGCTGGCCACATTATACCACACTCTTCCCATATTTTTCCTTTTGCCAACAGGACTTCCAGGGGCTTTGTGCCCGGGTGATTCCACCATTCCTGGAGGATTCTTTTTTTTTTTTCTCCCCAAGTAGAGGGTGAAAGACAGAGATGGAGAGAGACAGAGAAAGAGAGATACTGCAGCCCTGTTCCTCTGATCTTGAAGCTTCTCCTTTACATGATGCTCCCATATGGAAACTGGAGGCTGGAACCTGGGTGCTCACACACAGTAAAGTATGAGCTACCGAATGAATTATCTCCTGACCCCCTCTTATACTTTCTACAGAAACTGTAACACTTCCCTCTGAGAGATCCCATGTCTCAATAGCAACTTAGGCAGTGAGTGTTATTCAAAAAAGGAGGGATATGAAATTAAAAAATCAAATTTCAATCTTTGTTATTTAATTGGCTTATTGACCCTGAACAAATCCCTGAACCTCAATACTCAGATTCTGAAAAATGAGAATGATATTTTTACTCCAGAATGCTTTCTAAACGCATGTAAATATTTCTTTTCTTTCTCCCCCCATCCTTTTTTCTTTAGTGTGTGTGTGGGGGGGGAGTGTTTAAGAGATAGAGAGAGATTAAGAAGTGGAGAACAAAACATTATATTTGGGAGTCGGGCTGTAGCGCAGCGGGTTAAGCGCAGGTGGCGCAAAGCACATGAACTGGCATAAGGATCCCGGTTCGAACCCCGGCTCCCCACCTGCAGGGGAGTCGCTTCACAGGCGGTGAAGCAGGTCTGCAGGTGTCTATCTTTCTCTCCTCCTCTCTGTCTTCCCCTTCTCTCTCCATTTCTCTCTGTCCTATCCAACAACGACGACAACAACAATAATAATAACTACAACAATAAAAAAAACAACAAGGGCAACAAAAGGGAATAAATAAATAAAATAAAATATTAAAAAAAAAACTTATGATTGATTTGATTACAGAAGAAAAAAAATTGTTTTTTTTTTTTTCCTAACTTTGGGTTTTATCTTTCTTTTATTTGTGTAGTGTTAGACCAAATCCAGGGCCTTACCCATGCCAGGCAAATGTCTTCTGCCACTGAATCTTCTTCTGGCCCTAAATCTGTTTTCTTAAATGAGCTCACTTTAGGCAAAACTGAAAAGGTGAAGTGCCCATGCACAAGGATCTGGGTTTGAACCCCTGCGCCCTACCTGTGGGGAAGGGAGGGGGGCTTCACAAAGCAGGTATGCAGGCCTGTCTCTCTCTTTCTCTCTCTCCCTGCCCTCCCATCTCAATTTCTCTCTGTCTGGTCAATGAGAAAATGGCCGCTGGGAGTAGTGGATTTGTAGTGCCAAAGCCCGGTGATAACACTGGTGGCAATTAAAAAAAAAAAAGGCGAAGTTTTAATTCAGTACTTTTCATTTACTCATTCTGAGCCTACCCCACCCCTTTTCCCTGCGTTGCTCTTCTCCAGTTACACTTGAAACCAGGTGATGTCAGGCAGTCATTCAAGAAAAATGCCAAGTAAGTTAACATTCCTTAAAAGGCTTGCAGTCGGGGCTGGGTGGTGGCACACCTGGTTGAGCACACATGTTACAATGCACAAGGACCCAGGGCTGCAGGTGTCTCTCTGCCACTCCCTCACTATTTCCCCCTTCCCTCTCAATTTCTGGCTGTCTCTATCCAATAAATAAATAAAGATTAAAAAATTAAAAAAGAAAAAGTCTTGCGATCAAAGCTCAGAGGAAATGATATGTATTGGGTTCAGAGAAGTCATGGTGAATTTTTTTATGCTTTTCTGTGTAAAATGTGCTGTGACTTTTCTGACAACCCAATATCTATTGACTGTTTGCTGCATTGCTGGCATGGAGCATATCTTGTGTACTCATCACAATACTTTCATGAGATGTGTGACTATCTCCCTATTTTACAGATGAGAAAGCTGGCCTAGAAGAAAGCCACTTGCTAAGAATCACAGTTAAATCATCAAAAGCCAGGACTCAAATACAGTATATCTGATTATAAAAGCAGCATTATTTACTTATTTTGTTTGTTTGTTTGTGTAATCTTGAGACACTATAAACTTGTGAGTAAGAGCTCAAAGTCTAAGCCAGGTTGTCTAGGTTCAAAACACAGTACCTGGCTGTGTGACCTAGGCAGAGACTGTGTCCTCATTTAGAAAGAGAGTAAGAGGTGCCTGGCGGTGGTACACACAGTTAAGTGCACATGCTACCATGCACAAGGGCTTGGGTGTGAGCCCCCCACTCCTCACCTGCAAGGGGGACACTTCATAGCAGTAAAGCAGGTCTGCAGGTGTCTATCATTCTTTCTCCCCCTCCCCTCTCAATTTTTTTCTGTCCTATAGGTAAAACAGAAAGAAAGAAAGAGAGAAAGAAAGAAAGAAATAGAGAGAGGAAGAAAGAAAGAAAGGAAAAAAAAAAAAGGTTACCAGGAGCAGTGGGTTCTTAGTGCTGGCACCAAGCCCCAGTGATGACCGTAGTGGCAGTTTAAAAAAAGAAGAAATAAGGGGGAGCCTGGCGGTAGTGCGGTGGGTTAAGCGCATGTGGCGCAAAGCACAAGGACCGGTGTAAGGATCCCGGTTCAAGTCCCTGGGTCCCCACCTCTAGAGGGGTCGCTTCACAGGCAGTGAAGCAGGTCTGCAGGTGTCTATCTTTCTCTCCCCCTCTCTGTCTTCCCCTCCTCTCTCCATTTCTCTCTGTCCTATCTACCGACGACATCAATAGCAACAATAATAACTACACCAACAATAAAAACAAGGGCAACAAAAGGAAAAATAAATAAATAAATATAAAAAAATTTTTTTAAAAGAAGACAGGATAAGACCTGCACTATCGGGGGCTGGGTGGTGGCACACCTGGTTGAGTGCACATGTTACAATGTGCAAGGACCTGGGTTGGAGCCCCCAGTCCCCAGCTGCTGAGGGAAACCTTCACAAGTGGTGGAACAGTGCTGCAGGTGTCTCTCTGTCTCTTCCCCTCTCTATCCCTCCCTTTCCTCTCGATTTCTGACTGTCTCTATCCAATTGATAAATAAAGATAATTTAAAAAATAACTGTACTATCTCTTGGGATTATTGTCAGAATAATATGAGTTAATGTACATAAAGCTCTTAGAACATATATGGCATATAAGAAGTGATATAAATTATTTCTTTTTTAAACTTTTTAACATTTATTTATTCATTTTCCTTTTTGTTGCCCTTGTTGTTTTATTGTTGTAGTTATTGTTGTTGTTGATGATGTCATCGTTGTTGGATAGGACAGAGAGAAATGGAGAGAGGCAGGGAATACAGAGAGGGGGAGAGAAAGACACCTGAAGACCTGCTTCACCGCCTGTGAAGTGACTCCCCTACAGGTGGGGAGCTGGGGGCTTGAACCAGGATCCTCACGCCCGTCCTTGAACTTTGCGCCACCTGTGCTTAACCGCTGCGCTACCACCCGACTTCCTCAACATAAATTATCTCTAATTATGCAGTAATCAATGGTTATTGTAGAAACTGCAAAGTTTAGAATTAGACAAAGAAAAAAAGAAAAAGGGGGTGGGTGGTGGCACACCTGGTTAAGCACACACATTACAATGTACAAGGACCCGGGTTCAAGCTTCCAGTCCCCACCTGCAGGGGGAGAACTTCACAAGTGGTGAAGCAGGGCTGCAAGTGTCTCTCTTCCTCTCTCCGCTTTCCCTCTCAGTTTCTGGCTGTCTCTATTCAGTAAATAAAGGCAATTAAAAGTTAAAATAAGGGAGTCAGGCTATAGCGCAGCAGGTTAAACACACATGGTGCGAAGCACAAGGACCCGTAAGGATCCCTGTTCAAGCCCCCGGCTTCCCACCTGCAGGGGAGTCGCTTCACAGGCAGTGAAGCAAGTTTGCAGGTGTCTGTCTTTCTCTCCCCCTCTGTCTTCCCCTCCTCTCTCCATTTCTCTGTCCTATCCAACAGCGACGACATCAATAACTACAACAATAAAACAAGGGCAACAAAAGGAAGTAAATAAAAATTTTTAAAAAATTTTTAAATTTAAATAAAAGAAAAATTTCCTCTCACTCACCCATTAATATCAGCAAATGGAGGAAATTCTTCTGATGATTTGTCCATGTAGACCTGCAATCCCACACACATACACAGATCTGTCATTTTTACATAAATGAGCAGCTTGCTTTTTCACTTAGCAATACTTTACTATACCTTTCTGTGTTGGTCCCTGTAGAATAACCTCACTGTGTCAGCTGCATGATGTGCCAGAGTGTGTAGGTGTGCTGTGATTTAATCATCTCTTTTAGGTGAACAAATTCTGTAAACTGCATGCAGTGCTACCACAAAACCTTAGTATATATAGGCGACTGAGCATTTCCGTAAGCCATATTCCTAGAAGTAGAGTTGCAAGAGAAGGGCATGTTTAGAGCTGCTGTTCTATTAGATCATCCATTAAGGATTAACATCGCTGTACAAAACAAGAAAAGGTTTTTGACAGAGCTCAACACCTAACACAAAGAACTGAACCACTAATGATGACATCTTTAATGATAACATTGTTAGGAAGAATTTTTAAAATGTGGTAGGTAAGTTCTATCTATAGCTCGCAAACCATTCCATTAGGCTAAAGTCCACTTACCTGGAATGCCAGCTTTGCTTTCCAGATTGAATCCTTCATCCAGGTCAAGATGTTCTCTCTGGTTATTCTGTGTAGAACTCTTAGGCTTCATATTCCTTCATTTCTTCCAGCTATCTAAACTCCTTTGCACTAGGACAGTGTTGGCATGGTTCCCCTCCACCCACCGCCAAGCCTGTAACATCTTAATAGAGTCCTCACCTGTCATAAGTTAAGATGACAGCCAGGGGCCATTGAACCAACTTTATGTGCATGTTTCTTCTCTCTTCATTGTCATTGCAAAGCATTCCCAGCATTTCTCTCTCCTTTATTCTCTCTCACCAGCATCAACAAACCATCCTTCCAATACTTTAAATCTCTCCCTTCTCTGAATTCTCACAACACAGTGTACCTCATTTGCAGCAGGTGCTTCCCCACCACCACCAAGTGCTTATTCCTGTGAAAATAAAGGTTTCAACTCAAAATAGCTTCCTTAGATAGTGTACCTGCCTTGCGATGAGCTTGACCCAAGTTCAAACTGAACCTACAGGGCATGAGAGGAAGCTTTAGTGCTGTAGTTTTCCCCTTTCTCTGTGCCTCTCTGTTTCAGTCTCTTTGTGTGTGAAAAAGCTAGTGGAGAACAGTAAAGACTTGGCAACAAGAACAATAGGATATATAGTCATGATGATGCAGTCATGTATTCACCTTTCTCTCTCTTAGGGCTAGTGATGGATTCCATATAATAAGGCCTCAATGAATTTTTAAGTGTCATTTTTAATCATACAAAAATACTTACTGAATAAAACTGAAGAGGAAAGATGTGTGAATAAGGGAATTTAAATAATTCTATAATTATCCAGAGACATCTGGAGTATTCTTTTCCAGTTGCTGAAGAAATTAAGATTCTAATTAGTGCGAAACTTAGTCAGATTGAGGAAGTAGGAGGGACAGGTCTCCAGAGTTTAGTGATTAGGGAAAATCCCAAATTGTACAGCTCAAATACAGACCATTAGGTCTAAGTTGCACCTCATATGAGACCATGTTATCAAGAACACCATCTCTTTTTCCACTCACTAACCCACTCATTATTCATTCACTCACCCACTTACTCTCTCACACATTATTTGTTGAAGACCCATCCAGTTGTAAACTGGATACAATGACGTCTTTAGCTGATATAACAGTGAGCTTGCAGCTGTCATGCAGGCTCTTTGGCAGCTTAGTCGCCTTCCCTGCCTGGTGGGCAAGGAATCCATGGCTAGATCTCCATGGGTCAGGAAGCTAGCGGGTATGGCTTCTGAAAAATAGAAAAATGTTTACTGCTGTGATACACACAGAAATTCTAGCTTTTTGTGCTAGTGACTAATTAAATATTAACTTCAGAGATTCTCAGTCTTTTTGTGATTGTTCATGTTTAGTTTTTTTCTTTGATCTTCTTTTATTATAGCTTAAACATTCCTTATTTGCCACTATTTAGGGCAGGGGAAGGCTGGAATTTTAGGAGTTTTTCTTTCTTTTTTTTTTAATATTTATTTTATTTTTTCCCTTTTGTTGTCCTTGTTTTATTGTTGTAGTTATTATTGTTGTTGTTGTTGTTGGATAGGACAGAGAGAAATGGAGAGAGAAGGGGAAGACAGAGAGGGGGAGAGAAAGATAGACACCTGCAGACCTGCTTCACCGCCACTGCAGGTGGGGAGCCGGGGTTCGAACCGGGATCCTTATGCCGGTCCTTGTGCTTTGCGCCACCTGCGCTTAACCCGCTACGCTACAGCCCGACTCCCAGAGTTTTTCTTTCTTAAACTGTACTTTGTCCCATGCCTGTCCCTGTTGCCTGTTAACTCATGACATCATGGGGTGGGGCTCTACACATTACTTATAGGAAGAAGGGATAACTCTGGGTTAAGGCTTCCCAACAAAGTCTCATGCACTAACTAGAAGTCTATGTTACTGGTTGTTATCCTTTTACATATCTCTCTGGCTAAAGTGACCTAAGGCTTTACTGTTTTAACATGAATATGGAAGCTAGCGGTAGAATGAAAGGAATTTGAATCCTGAAATTGTTTATAACATAGCCCATCTTCAAAGCAGTGCATTTATTTGACCTATAGGGAACCTTATACTGCCATACAAAGATTAAAAAACAAAGAATCTAAAGGTCCAGAGTTCATTCATTCGTAGTAAATATATGCGAACTAATACTAATGTGTCAGGCCCCAAACCAGGAGCAAAAGAAAAGTAAAACCAAAAAAATGTATTGTTGTGTCTCTAGAGCAACAAATGTTAAATAAAAATAACAAACAGAAATAAATATGCAGTTGTGAACTCTGTCAAGTTCTATAAAGGAAAAGGCAAGTGTAAGGTACATACAGCCTTTCCTGGGTTTCAGGAAGATTTCCCAAGGGCAGGATAGTTGAGTTGGGATAAGTCATTTAACTTCATGGTGCCTCAGTGTGCTCCTCAGTAAGATGGGAATAATACTTCCCCTCTTTGACTCACAGAGACACTGTGGGGAGAGTGATCATGTGAATGAAAGGCTTGAAAAATGCTCAGTTCACCCAGACGTGTGCATGTTATCCTCAGCCAAAGGCAGCTGTTCTCTGGCTTCTACATCTGTCATCAAGCCAGGCATTACTCAGGCACTTAGACTGTAGACCTTTGATCATTCTCCTCTGCCAGGCAGTTGTGGTAGGATAGAGCTGGGGTTAGCCTTAGTTCTGCCACTTACATCTAATGTGAATTTGGGTAAGTTACTTAATTGCTAAAACTGGCTTTCTTCATGTGTGAAATGGTAGCAATAATTGTACCAGCTCATGGTTTAAAGCTTCTAAGATCTACTTGTAGTCATTCTTAATTATTGTAGCTACCCTCACTGTTATTGTACTAATTATTAACTTGCCAACTATTTAGTAATAGCATTGGTCTTTCCTTTCCATTCCTACTATAACCAATCTAATTAAAACCCTTGTCATGTGACAGACAATAAATATATTACTATAGCCTTTCCCAACATTTTCTTATCGCCGTGCCTTCACTGCTTAAGCCACCTTTTTCTGACAGACGGAAACAGAGGAAAAGACACAACAATACCAAAGCTTCCTTTGGTGGGGGCCAGGTTTGAACCTGGGTCTTGTACATGACAAATTTTCTATCTTGTCAGTCCTCTTGCCATAATGAAAGGACTAATAGAAACAGTAACTTGTCCAAAATATCTCTGCATGTGAATTTACTTGGGATTTCTCCAATACTGTTGTCCCATGAAGCTCCATACATTATTAAGGATGCTGAATTTAAAATCTTGGAGACTTGCTAGTAGTTCTTTACTAGGGGGATAAAAATCATATATGTTACCATGTTCAAGGATCCAGGCTTAAGCAGGGGGTCACTTCTCAAGTTGAGCAGTGAAGCAGGGCTCCTGATGAATTTTTTTCCTCCCTCTTTGTCTTACCCTCCCTTCTCAACTTCTCTCCATCTTATCATCTAAAATAGAAGGAAAAGAAAGAAAGAAAGAAAGAAAGAAAGAAAGAAAGAAAGAAAGAAAGAAAAAAATGACCACTGAAAGTGGTGGATTTGTAATGTTGGCACCGAGCCTCAGTGATAGTGCTGGTGGCAAATAATAGTGATTATTAACAACAACAAAAAAAAATACCCCACAAATGACCCCATCTATAAGTGGGGAGAGGATATGAGCAGAGCAGAAGATTCACCAAAAAAAAAGGCCAACAGACTTGAAAAAATGCTCCAAGTTATTGATTGTCAGAGAAATGCAAATAAAGACAATGAGATACTACTTTACTCCTATCAGAATGTCCTACATGAGAAACAATAGTAATAACAAATGCTTGAGAGGCTGATGGGGGGGGTGTTAAGGAACACACTTGCGCTGCTGGTATAAGTGTAAATCAGTCCAACCATTGTGGAAAGCAGTCTGCAGAACTCTCAGAAGGCTAGAAATCATCATGTCCTATAACCCGGCAATTCCTTTCCTAGGGATGTATCCTCAGGAATCAATCACACTCATCCAAAAAGACCTATGTTCATAGCAGCACAATTTGTAATAGCCAAACTTGGAAGCAGCCTAGGTGTCTAACAACAGATGAGTGGCTGAGAAAGTTGTGGTATATATACACAATGAAATACTACTCAGTTACTAGGAATGATGAATTCACCTTCTTCACTTCATCTGGGATGGAGCTTGAAGGAATCATGTTAAGTGAGATGAGCCAGAAAGAGAAGGGTGAATGTGGGATGATCTCATTTATGGACAGAAGTTGAGAAATAACAGGCCCGGGTGGTGGCATACCTGGTTGAGTTCACATGTTACAATGCACAAGGACCCAGTCCCTATCCAGCTTCATGAGTGGTGAAGCAGTGCTGCAAGGACTGTCTCTCTCTCTCTCCTCTATCATCCCCTTCCCTCCTCAATTTCTGGCTGTCTCTATCAAATAAATAGAGATAATACCAAAAAAGAAGAAGAAGAAGGAAGAGGAGGAGGAGGAGGAGGAGGAGGAGAAGGTGGAGAAGAAGGAGGAGGAGGAGGAGGAGGAGGAGAAGGAGGAGAAGGGAAGGAAGGAAGGAAGGAAGGAAGGAAGGAAGGAAGGAAGGGAAATAACAGAAAGGGGAAACACAAAGTTGAACTTGTACTGGGTTTGTTGTATTACACCTAAGTAAAGAGATTTAAAGGAGGTCTCGAAACTTTACATCAGGCTCAACCTGATGTTGACTGGCTACGGAAGAAGGGCAAACAGTAGAAGAAGAAGAAAAGGACATTTTTACTATTTTTCAAAATGGAATTACACAGCAGGTAGACATTTGTTCCTGCCTTGAGAGGTATGCATCCTGAGTGTAGCTATAGTTCCTTCATTAGTACTACATAGTATTCCACACCATTTATCTTTATTATGTCAATGGGCACCTAGGTTCTTTCTTTTGGACTGTGATAAGTTATACAGATTTTAAACATGGTGCTTTTTGTTGGTTTGTTTTGGTGAATACGTGCATGCTGTTGGATATATACTTAGAGATGGAATTGCTGGGTCACAGACTAATATTAGTTTAGCTTCAGTAGATAACTTCAAGGTTTTCTTTTCTTTTTTAAAAATTTTATTTATTTATTTATTCCTTTTGTTGCCCTTGTTGTTTTGTTGTTGTAGTTATTATTGATGTCATTGTTGTTGGATAGGACAGAGAGACATGGAGAGAGGAGGGGAAGACAGAGAGGGGGAGAGAAAGACAGACACCTGCAGACCTGCTTCACCGCCTGTGAAGTGACTCCCCTGCAGGTAGGGAGCTGAACTTCAAGGTTTTCTAAAGTGTCATGCAAAGTTATTTAATTTTTGTCATTTTGGGTGGGTGTGATGATCACAATGTAACTTCAGTTTGCATTTCTGGGAGATTTAATAAGCTACAACCCTTTTTAAAATTTGTTTACTGACTTTCTTGAGAAATGCCTGTTGAACTATGTTGTCTACTTACAATTAGATTTTCTGCCTTTTTCTTGTTGATTTGTAATTATTCTGTATACAAGTTCTTTTTCGGATGTATGTGTTTTAGTTCCACTCTGGCTTGCCTTTTCATTAAGGGTGACTCTTGATGAGCAGGTGTTCTTGATTTTAATGTTGTTGCTCGATCAATTGTTTCCTTAATGGTTACTAATATATGTGTGTTTAAGAAAATTTTACCTACTCCAAGGCAATGATTTTTTTTAAAAAAAAATTGAGGGTTTTTTTTTTATTACTTTTACCTTTTCCAATTAGCTCTAACAATCTATCTGGAATGGATTCGGGGAGCAGGAAGGGAAGGAGGCTTTACTATGAGGTAATGGGCAAGAGTCTCAGCATCATATACAGAAGAGAAAGATTGTCCTTTTCCAGCATTTCCCAGTCACATGTTTGACAAAAAACCAAATGCCCATGTAAGTATTTATTTATTTATTTATTTATTTGATAGAACAGAGAGAAATTCAGAGGGAAGGTAGATAGAGAGGGAGAGACACACCTGCAGCCCTACTTCACTGCTTTTGAAGTTCCCCCCACTGCCACCTTCGCTACTCAACTGAGTGTGCCACTGCCATCCCCTACAGATGTTTTTCTGGATTGCGTGCTATCGGCCAGCTTGTCTATCTTTGCTGCCCATGACTTTCTGTAACTTTATAATACTGATGGTTCTTGAGAACTGATAGTGTCAGCCTTCCAATACGCTCCAAACTTCTACTCCACCAAACCATCCAGAAGCAAAGCATCCGGCTCTGCTTCCATTTCGCCCCAGTGAGTGTAAGAGATTGGCCTCATTTGCTCATTTGTAGTCAGTCACCTGGGTCTTTGTCCCATCAAAGCCCTTTAAATAGAAAGCCAGCCAGGTGTCTGCAGTGGAGCACAGCGGATCGCTGGATAATTAAACACTCCTGGGAAGGGGGTGGGGTGGGGTGCGGTGTGCAGTGTGGGAAGGTGGGTCTACCCTCAAGAGTGGTGGTGGTGGGGGTCTCTCTCCGGGAGAGGGGAGCCCAGTGACTCTCAAGTCCGGGCAGAGCGGGAGAGGCGAGGTGGCCGCATGTAAATGTCGCGGGGGGCTCAGCAGGGCCGCGCGAATCGGCTCTCCGGGGTGGGGCTGCCCAGCCGCAAATCACCAGTTGAGGCCGGGATCCCGTGCGCGCCTCCCGCTTGCTGGCTTGCTTGCTGGGAGCCGCGCCCGCCTGCAGCCTCCCGGGTCGAGGTGAGAGCGCACCCGGCGCACTGCAGTGGCGCGCGGGCTTCTCGGCGCTGCGCCCGGCGGACCATGAGCCAGATCAGCCGCTGAGCTCCGCGGGGAGGTGAGTGTCGCCCGGATCCTTTTGGGAGGGAGGGGGGCTCCCTTACCCGCACAGGACCGGCCGGGAAGTTTGTGGGAGATAAGCTGGGCTTTTGGGAGAAATAGTCAGTGGTCGCGCACCCCGCTTCCCCCAAGCAGGCTAGGCGTTAGGGGCAGGAATGGGGGCACACACACTGGGGACCCGACTTGCTCCCAGCTCGCCCCGCGAACCAGCTGCGGCTCCCCAGAAGCGGCCCCGAGCCGGAGGCTCCCCGCCACTTGTTTAAGCATCTTTACTCTTTATTCCCGGGCGAGTGGCGACTTCCGGGGAGGAGGCGACTTCTCTAGAACCCCCTTTTGGGGCTTGGGGGCTCCCAGCTCTCCCGGTCGTCTCTCCCCCTCCGTGCTAACAGCAGGCGGCGGTCTGGGGCCGCCAGACCCCCCGAGGGGCTCCGTGGGAAGCCCTGGGCTGGGGGGAGGCGAGCTTCTCCGCTAATCTCTTGGAAAGTTTGCAAAGAAAGCCAAGGAGCCAGCCTCGTAATTGTTGACAACATCGCCCTCACTCTCTCCCTTTGTTGAGAAAGAATGAATAGTTGGTAGTGTCGCTCCCTCTGCGTCGGATGGGGAGGGGGAGGGGTGCAGGCTGGGGATTGGGGTTTCGGATCAGCCCAACTCCTTGCTGACTGGCACCGCCACTTTGAAAGTTCAATCAGGTGTCGACACTTGGTGGAGAGGTCGATGGGCACCGTGGGGAACTGGGTAAGCCGGGGCTGGGATGTGAGGGCGAGGGGGGTGCTGGAAAAGTCTGGCTTGGGTTTCAGTTGGCTTGAAGCTGGCTGCACAAGCAAGACCCTTCTGCTAATTGGTCGTCTGCTCTCGTCCAAAAACTTTTAGCTGAACTCAAAAGTAGAGCCAAACACTCAAGAGATTCTTTTTTAACCTTGGTTCTTATCTATCAAGGCTACACAGATCTCTCATAGGAAAACGCGCTGGTGGAGAGAAGGTCGGTCTAAGAGAGGATAATCTATCTCCCTGCCTATTGCCAGGGCCAGAGATCCGGGAGGAAGGGGGAATCGGGGGCAGGAGGTGGGCCTCTGCTCTGAGAGCTCAGGCCGCGGGGGAAGGGGCTAGTAAAAAAAGGGAGCCTCAGGCCAAGCGGTTGCCGGCGGATGTGCCAGAGTGTGTGTGGAGTTTAATGTAAAAAACTTGCCAAGCCCAGGGCTCCTTCACTGCCTGACTTCAGTTTTCTCTAAAACTGTCGCTGAAAAGCCTGACATTTCCAGGATGAGCAACCAAGATCTCAGTGTCCTATTCATATAGAGGGGGCTGCTTGTCAAGTGGATGCTGATCTTAAGGCCCTTATCTGGTAAATCCTATGCTGTGTTGCTTGAAATACAATCCGTGGAAGAATTATACATACTTCAATCATTTGGCTAGACTTCATAAGATTACTTCAGAAAATGATAAACGGATATTCTTAATTCCTAAACCAAAGCAAAAAACTTCAAGTGGCTATGCCAGTTTTATTTGTGCTTTTGCATCGCCTTCTCTTAAGTAAAAATTACAGATACATGTTGTAAATTCTCATTGTCATAATGGGGTACAAGAAGCAATTCCTTTTTTTTTTTTAAGATGAAGAGGCAGAGTGAAAGGAACTAAACCACTAAGCTTCCTTCAGTGCTATGGGGGTGGGGCTTGAACCTTGCATTACAAAGCAGCACACTATCCAAGTGAATTATTTTGCTTGCCTGAGCAATTACTATTACAGAGTTGAAAATACAATAGAAAATTCTCCAAGCCCATGCTAGCCAGGTTGCTATATTGAGTTTAACTTGAAAATTTAGCTGATCCTTGAGAACTATATGGCTTGAGCTGCTCAGTTCATTAAGTCAGCCAATCACTAATACTGAATGGAAGAGAAAAGGATGACTATGAGAGATTGGAACATCAGATTGGGGGGTGATATATATATATATATATGAAGGTGTCCTAAAACTAGTCCCATGGGACAACAGTAGTAAGTTTTGGGCCAGTTTAATGTTATAGCAGATTTTCTACTGGTGGGGTCAGCTCTCCTAATTCCCAAGAGTCAAATATCTCATTTCAGAAACAAAACAAGCAAGTAGGCTGTTTATCTCAGCCTCCCCTTCTGTGTGATCATCAGCTTCTTTGAGACAACTTTGTAAAGCAGGTGTTTTGCTTTGTTTGCAAGTATTTCAGAGCACAGCTGCTGGCCAGGGCTAGGCAGGTAGTATATGGGTAAGGAATTTGCCAGGCTCTTCTCTGAGAGATTTAAGTTCTTCGAATGTTCACAAGTCTCCTATTTTCATATTAAGATATGGAGTCATTGGCCTTTGTATAAATTTCAAGATTTGACATTAGACTGATCCAAGACACTGTTAGTTTACATGCACAGGAGCATGTGGTGAAATAAAATGGCCAAAGTCTCACCTGGATATTTCAATTAAAGACTACATATGGTCTCTCTTGCAGGTGTGTGTGTGTGTGTGTGTGTGTGTGTGTGTGTGTGTGTGTGTATGTCCTGCTAGTTTGGTGTATTTGTCTGTTGCTTGAGGTTAAAACATCTCCCATCTTATGACCCAAGAGCTAGTACAGTGGCTACAGTGTTGGACTTGGGCATGAAGTCCTTTGTTCATTCCAGGAATGATATGTGTCAGAGTGGTGATTTGGTTCTCTCCCCTCCTCTTTTGATATATGTATCTCTGCATCCTTAGTGGCTGCAATCGTCCTCAGAAGTTACTTCATTTGTGAACTCTTGTAATAGGAATATGATGACAACTAGGTTAGACATGGTCTCTGCCTTGCTTAGAGGAGATTTACTGTTTATTAAGCACTTGCTGTTATGTCAAAGGCTTTCTACAGACAATTACATTTTTTCACAACATCCCCATGGAATAGGTATTAGCTTTTTTTTTTTTTTCTCCAAAATGAGAAGCTGTCAGAGGTTGAGTTAACTTGTGCCAAGTAAGTCAGTGACAGAGTAGAAATTGGAACCTGTAAAGGTCTGAATCCAAAAGCTAGGTGCAGAGTCATACCTTATTTGATTTTTAAAAATCAGGTGGGTGGGAGTCGGGAGGTAGTGCAGAGAGTTAAGCACAGGTGGCACCAAGCGCAAGGACCAGCGTAAGAATCAAGGTTTGAGCCCCCGGCTTCCCACCTGCAGGGGAGTCGCTTCACAAGCAGTGAAGCAGGTCTGCAGGTGTCTTTCTCTCCCCCTCTCTGTCTTCCCCTCCTCTCTCCATTTTTCTATGTCCTATCCGACGATGACGACATCAATAACAACAATAATAACTACAAGGGCAGCAAAAGGGGAAAAAGAAAATCTTTATAAATAAAATCAAGTGGGTATGTTAGGAGTACAAAATGACTTGGGATATCGAGACAGAGACATCTCCAAGTGGAGAAAACCTGAGGAAGAGTCTGGAAACTCATGTTTAGTGTCTACTGTCCTCTTCCGACCTTGTGTTGCCACCTCTAGGCCTTCACATTTGCTAAATCCCCAACCAGAAACTCCTGTCCAATATTCTTTTGAATGGTTTCTTTTTTTTTCCAGGTCTCCTTCTCAGACCACTGTAACCTAAAGTAGCCTTTTACCCTCATCAATACATTGTCATTCCATTCTATTATCTGTCCTTTAGTGAATTTAAAGTTGTAATGTTATCCAGTTTTTGTCTATTGGTCAGACGCTTCCATCACAATATAGGTAGCCTTTTGAGAGCAAGATCTTGTCTAGTTTATTTGATTCTCAGCCCTGGTATACTGTAAGCTCTCAGATAATAGATATTTAATTAATTAACATTTCCCTTATTTAAAAGAATGAAAGGGCATAATTCTCAGATTTTTATCTACTTAGTGCTCAGATATGGTAGACAGTTTCTTTATGAAAAACATTTAAAGTAAAATCAAATAACAAATAGAATGAGCTAAAAAACTACAAATGAGCTCCTTTCACCTAGAATAATACCCCCTCTACACTTCATTTCTCTCTCTCTCTTTTTCTTTCTTCTGTCACTAGGACTTTACCAATCCAGGCCAACTTTTTCAGTTAGAAAGACAGAAATTGAGGGGAAGGTAACCATAAAACCAAAGCTTCATTCATTGTGGTGGGAACTGGGATCAAACTTGGGTTACACACATGGCAAAGAAACATGGAGTTTCTCTATTTCTTGCCCCATTTTTAGTTTTTGTTTTTTGAAGTTTTGTCTCTGGTCTGGCTCTACCCTCGCTGCTGTCAAACCTGCATAGGGCCATGATTAAGCCAGCCATGCCAAGTTACTAGGTATAGACTAAAGCAGTATTTTTATGGAGACAGTGAGTTGTAGAGGAGAGGCCAGCCTAAGTATTTCCCATTTCTCTGTAGTTGAGAATTATCATTAACTTGCATAATCTTCCTCCAGATTTTTTTTTTAACCAGAGCACTGCTCAGCTCTGGCTTATGGCAGTGTGTGGATTAAATCTGGGACCTGAGAGCTTCAGGTATGAAAGCCTCTTTGCATAACCATTATGCTATACCCCCACCCTAGCTTTTTTCTTTTTTACATATTTTAATTAATTAATTATTGGATAAAGACAGTCAGAAATTGAGAGGGGAGGGGGAGATAGGGAGAGAGACAGACACCTGCAGCTTGCTTCACCACTCATGAAGCTTTCCCCCTATGGGTGGGGACCAGAGGCTTGAACCTAGATCCTTGTGTACTGTAATGTGTGTGCTCAACCAGATGTGCCACTATTTGGCTTTTTTTTCTTATTTTTTATATTGCCACCAGAGATATCTCTGGGACTTGGTACCACTCCTGGTGTCCTTTTTTTTTCCTCTCTTTCTTTCTTTCTTTCTTTCTTTCTTTCTTTCTTTCTTTCTTTCTATTGGATAGGACTGAGAAATTGAGAGAGGAGGGGGAAATAGGGAGAAAGAAAGACACCTGCAGGCCTGCTTCACTGCAGGTGGGGACTGGGGGCTTGGATTTGTGTTCTTGCACTTGGTAATATGTGTGCTTAACCAGATATACCACCACTAGGCCCCCTCTCTCCAGTTATTAAGCTCTTTCACATCCTTCAGATCAGTATCCCTTCCTTAGGAAGCTGCTAGATTAATCTAGATACTGGTCCCCACACCAGAAATCACCAACACTTAGGCTTCTCCCATACCAACATCAACTTCATGAGGGTAGTCATGATACTGTCTCTACCACCCAGCACAATACCTACCTTGTAGGAGAGCCTTCATAAATGTGTGTTTAGTAGAATGAATGAATGTTTTTACTGACTGAATGGCGTTTCCTCTTTTACTCAGATAAATCTGAGTGGATATTGCTCTGTATCAGAGACTCTGTGGTCAACTTTAACTCCACATTAGGCAATACTGGGAAGCTCTGATTTCATTGGTCAGGGTTAAGACATGGGTGTTGGGATTTCATAGATTTCCCAGAGAAGTCTTATGAGTGACTGTGCTGAGAACTACTGCTATTTATTTTTATAATTCCTTCCTTACTTTGGTCCCTGTAGTCTTTTTTATTTTATTTAATTTATTTTTTATTTTTTTATTTTATTTATTTATCCCCTTTTGTTGCCCTTGTTTTATTGTTGTAGTTATTATTGTTGTCGTAGTTGTTGGATAGGACAGAGAGAAATGGAGAGAGGTGGGGAAGACAGAGAGGGGGAGAGAAAGATAGACACCTGCAGACCTGCTTCACTGCTTGTGAAGCGACTCCCCTGCAGGTGGGGAGTCAGGGCTCGAACTGGGATCCTCATGCTAGTCCTTGTGCTTTGCGCCACCTGTGCTTAACCTGCTATGCTACAGCGACTCCCTATTTTATTTTATTTTTTTATATTTATTTATTTATTTTCCCTTGTGTTGCCCGGTTTTTACTGTTATTGATGTCGTTGTTGTTAGATAGGACAGAGAGAAATGGAGAGAGGAGGGGACGATAGAGGGGGAGAGATAGACACCTGCAGACCTGCTTCACCACTTGTGAAGCAACACCCCTGCAGGTGGGGAGCTGGAGGCTCGAACCAGGATCCTTCCTCCAGTCCTTGCACTTTATATCATGTGCACTTAACCCACTGAGCTACCATCGGACTCCAGGCCCCTATAGTCTTAAAGCAGCAACGAGTAGAGAAAGCATATAGTTCATGCATATTGCATGGTTCCTAACAGCTTAAGAGGCATTTCCATGTCTGTTACCACATCTGATAACAAGCTAAGGGCTCTGCTCTCTGGTATAACAATTCCCTTTAGGTTGATGACTCTTACTGATCTGGCTTCTAACTGCACATATGCATATCGCCTCCTAGATGAACTGTCTCTCTGGTACCTCACATACAGCAGCTCAGTACAATCCCTCCCCATGAGTCTTCATTTTATCCAACTTGCATGTTACAGTCACCCTACCCTACCAGAGCTGTGGTTGCCTTCCTCCCAGCCAGAGACCCTGAAGTCCTAGTTCACCCTGTCCATTCTTCCCCTCCCTCAGCCATTGCTCCAGATTAGGTTCATTCTTTTCTTCAGAAATCACCCCGGCTGACCTCTCTGCCCCCTCCCCCTTCTCTTTTTCAACAGGACTGGGTCCTGTTGTCCTTCTCAGGTCTTCCCTAGCACATTAGAGTCAATTCCAGACCCCTTGACACAACTTTCAAGCCCTCCTGATCCTGACTCTAAAGCTGAGTTCCTTCTAGGAAAGTCTCTGACTCAGGCCTCAACACAGCCATAACCTGGCTATGGAGGCATTCCCCTGGTGTTGATGGACTGTTCTCTTGGACACTTTCCTCTGTGATGCTCAACCTTTCAAGCCTTTACTGTGATGCCCTCTCTGAGGACCTTCACAATCTCCTTTTTAAGATTAACCGTGGGGAGTTGGGCAGTAGCGCAGCGGGTTAAGTGCACATGGTGCAAAGCACAAGGACCAGTGTAAGGATCCTGGTTCGAGCCCCCAGCTCCCCACCTGCAGGGGAGTCGCTTCACAGGTGGTGAAGCAGGTCTGCAGGTATCTGTCTTTCTCTTCTCCCTCTCTGTCTTCCCCTCCTCTCTCCATTTCTCTCTGTCCTATCTAACAACAACGACATCAATAACAACAATAACTACAACAATAAAAAATAAGGGCAGCAAAAGGGAAAATATATTTAAAAAAAAAAGATTAATCGTTCTTCCCTCCAACTTGTGAAGAGTCTCTATTGATGAGTTACATTATTTTCCCCCTGGAAATTCATGGTGAGAATCAGGGCTTGGGCCTCTTCTATTTCTTCCAGAATCTTTCACAGAGTAGGCATAGTTGAAGGTGGGAAGGCATGTATTAATGTCTGTTGATGTTAGGGAATAAGCTGAGGTGTGGTAACTTGTCTAGAGCACATTGACTCAATCTTGAAATCTAGTTAGATTTTGGATGAGCAGAGAGGAGACAGGCTGCTCCAGACACTGGAGCCAGGATAACTTCTGCCCATCATAGCCTGGAAGTAGTTTCATAATAGTATGTATGGTGTTTTGCACAAGAGAGTTCTCTGGAGTGCCTCTGGACCTCCCTGAAGTTCCTTGAAATGATACAGATTTGTCTATGAAAGAAGTGCAGATAGCTTGAGCAGGTGAGTCCACAGGTGTGTGTGTGTGTGTGTGTGTGTGTGTGTGTGTGTGTGAGAGAGAGAGAGAGAGGAAGAGGGAGAGGGAGAGGGAGAGGAAGAGGGAGAAGGAGAAAGAGAGGGAATTTTAGCTAATTCTGTTAGTGATGGTTAGGAGGGAAGGCCAGGGAGAACTTGGTTCTTTTTTTAATAACGGTGATTAATGTTAAGCTGTGCTGACAGTGTGCCAGGTACTGGCCAGACCCAGGAGGGGCCCACGTGGGGACTCACAGTTCTATTGTTCTGCACTCACTGTGAGCAAGGCCTTCTGTGTGGTCCCATTTAAACATGGAGCAGACAAGCCCCAGAATTACCACTAGTCAAAATGCTCACCATGAGCAGAGTCAGCGCCCAAGTTTGGCAAAGGAACTGAGAACAGAGTTAATATTATATGCCTGGAATGAAGGGTCTTTTTCTACCCAACCCCCAATACTCATGCATTTCTCCCAGTTATACTTAGAAGCAGTGAATCACTTGTTTTGTGTTGTTGCTAGGTCCTTCACACAGTCTGCTGGCTTTATCTGGGCTGCACTCTACTCATTACAGTACTCCTGCATTGTGAGCTTCAGGAGGGCTGTATTCTTGATTGTACCAGCCGCATCATCAGTCCCAATTCCTTTGTGGGACTGACTTCAATTCCGTTTATGGAAGGGTGGTCTGTTGGGAGGGGATTCTGCAGGATGAGAACAGCCTGCAGAGCTAAGAGATAGTCTCTTCTCCAACCCCAGGGATGGCCAGTGCATGGGGCTTAGCTATGCTGCTGTCTGCCCAGACTACTCTGATGCTGTGACAGCTTCTAGAATCAGAGACTAGCCTGAATTTTTATTTAGGCTTATGTTTCTTTTTCTGTTTGGTGACCTTAAAATTTTTTTTTTAATTTATTTTTTCCCTTTTGTTGCCCTTGTTGAAAATTTTCTTTTGTAATTTGGCTTGGGTCAAAGTCACAGTTTAATTAATTAATAAATCTGCTTTTTTTTTTTGCCTCCATACTTACTGCTAGAGCTCAGTGTCTGCATGATGAATCCACTGCTCCTAGAAACCCCCCCTTTTTTATATAGAGACAGAAAGAAATTGAGTGGCAAAGGGGGAGATAGATAGGGAGAGAGAAAGAAAGATACCTGTAGCACTGCTTCAACACTTGTGAAATTGAAATTTCCTCCCTGCAGGGGGGGGGGGTAGGGGTTTGAACCCAGGTCTTCACATATAGTCATGTGTGTGTTCTGGGTGCACCACTTCCTGGCCCCCACAAGTTTATTTTGTGAGGGGGTGGTTTGGGTTGCTGTCCTGCTCAGTGTTCACATGGAATTAATTAACTTTATTTTGCCTGCACAACGAGTCCACAGCTCCAGGTGATCTTTTACCCCCTTTTTAAATATTTTACTTTTCTTATTTGATAGGACAGAGAAAAATTGAGAGGGGAGTAGGAGACATAGAGGGGGAGAGAGAGAGAGACCTGCACCCCAGATTTGCTGCTCATGAAACTTCCTCCTGCAGGTGGGGACCAGGGATTGAACCCAGGTCCTTGTGCTTGATAATGTGTACACTCTACTGGGTGCATTGCCATCCAGCTCCTCAGGGTCCACATTTCCACTAGTGGTCATAGCTGGGAACGGTTGTTGGGGCTAATTTTTGCATGCAGCATATATACTAGTTTTCATTTCTTTTTCTTTCTTTCTTTTTTTTTTTTTGCCTCCAGAATTATCGATGGGGCTTGGTGCCTGCACTACAAATCCACTGCTCCTGGTGGCCATTTTTTTCCCTGTTGTTGCATAGGACAGAGGGGGAGCGAAAGATAGACACCTGCAGACTTGCTTCCCCATTTGCAAAGCAACCCCCCTTGCAGGTGGGGAGCCAGGGACTTGAACCTGGATCCTTATACTGGTCTTTGTGCTTTGCACGATATGCACTTAACCCAGTGTGCTACTGCCCAGCCCCCTAGTTTTTATTTCTTTCCATGCTCTTCTCCTTGTTCCCCGAATTCTCTTCCCTGATTATCCAGGCACCCATGTGCATTGCTGAACTCTCTAGGTGGCAGTCTCTGGGGGACACTGTACTTGGAACTCCCATCCCAGTGGCTTTCCTCTACATTTAAGCCCACTGGTATAGGGAGGGCTGGTCCACCTCTTGACCTCTGACCCTGGCCATCATCATTAATTAGAGAACATTGATTTATCAGCACCAGATCTCTGCTAGAAAGTAAAACAGCCCCACCACACTGGATAGCACAACTGTGGAGTTTCTCTGGCACTGAAAGTCTTCCAGCAGCTAAGGAATTCCAGTCATCTCCATCTGTTCTTATCATTTACAGCAGGATGGGAATATGTGAGCTAATTGTCTAACATATTTATAATATTTTCCTCTATTGCATTTGTAGCTGAAAGCTTGGGTCCTTCCTCAGTAATCTATTTTTGCTAGTCCGGCTTTTCTATCTGCTTTAGTCATCTGAAATAATAAAATGGCTCATATGCCTGTCAAGTCTCTGAAGAGTGTTTGCCCTTTTCTATGGGTGGATCTGCTGCCCATCCAGGCCTCTGTAGGATCAGAAAGGAGATGAAACTTTTTTTTTGCTTGTTTTTTAATATTTATTTATTATTGGATAAAAATAGAAATTGAGAGGAGTTGAGGAGATAGAGAGGGAGAGGAAGACAGAGAGACACCTGCAGCCCTACTTCACCACTTGTAAAGCTTTCCCCCTACAGGCGGGGACCAGGGGCTTGAACCTGGGACCTTGTGCACTGTAATGTGAGCGCTTAACCAGATACACCACTGCCTGGCCCCTGGAGATAAAACATCCTATCCATATTGCTTCTCACTAGTGATACCATTAAATGTTTATCTTTTTATACTCCACAAATGTTTCCTTTTGTTGCGCTGTGTATTTCCATTTCCTCTTGTAAGCAAGAAGTCTGTGCTTATCTTAGATTTATACCTTCACTCTTTTCCCCATAGGTTTGAGAATCATGGCTGCAGGAAAATTTGCCAGCCTTCCCAGAAACATGCCTGTGAATCACCAGTTTCCGCTGGCCTCGTCCATGGACCTTCTGAGCAGCAAGTCACCTCTCGCTGAGCGTAGAGCAGATGCCTATCAAGACGTGTCTATACACGGCACCCTTCCCCGGAAGAAAAAAGGCCCTCCGCCCATAAGGTCCTGTGATAGCTTCGGTCACGTGGGGACCCTCCCCCATTCCAGATCACCACGGCACAACTCCCCACTGACCCAGGATGTCATCCAGGAGCACTCGCCACAAGACTGGAAAGCCGATACCTTCACTTTCAGGTAACTGCTTTGACTATTACAATTCATGAGTGCATGCATGTCATCAAGGGCTTTTACAGAAAATCTGTTTACTAGGGGCAGTGTCAAACGTGCAAAGTAGAGCAGACTGTTGAGTTGCCTTCCAAGGTCCCATCACCCAATTTTTAGGGCCTAGTGTTGGCCACTTCTGCTAGGTCTGAACTCCCCACCTACTTTCCTGGTATTATGAAAGAAATCTAAGGCCTCATTTTGTTTCATCTGCTGTAGTTAGATATACCTTTCAAAGACAAGGACAGTTATTTTAAAAAGAATACAGCTACAATGTAGAAACTATAATAACTAAAAAAAAAAAACTTAAGAAAAATGTTTTTACTTATTTTTAATGAAAGAGATACAGAGAGAGACCAGAGCAGTGCTCAGCTCTGGTTTATGGTGGTGCTGAAGATTAAATCTGGAACTTCAGAGTCTTGGGCATAAAAGTCATCTTTATGCTATTTCCCTAGCCCACCTTTTCTTAATATCAACTCTAATTTGAGAATTGTTTGAAGCCAACTTCCTATATCAAGTCCTTCAAAAGGAAGCATAATTGCATTTTTTTACTATAAGATTTTGACCTACATCCCTTCAATTTCATAGCAACACCAGATTCTCTATAAATCACGACTACATCTCCTTATATTTCATTTCATTGCTAAAATGAAATTTTGTGTGGTTGCCTCATCAGGTCTGCTTCAGAATACTTTAGAATAATTGATTTTTTTTTTTCTTTCTACTCATCAGGCACCTGGGAAGTAAGCCTTATGGTTGTAAAATCTCTTTTGAGTTTGTAAATGGGTATGATTGGCTTCTGCTTGTTTGAGCTGGTTGTTTTCTTTTGGGGGTGGGGGGAGGGTCAGTAATCTGTGAAACTATCAGGCAAAGAAGGGAGAGGTTTCTTCTATTGTATCTATCCCCTGGTAAAAGAATGCCACATTGATCCTTAGCTCATTTATTTGTTTGACTCCATATATTGAGCATTTACGTTAATTAGTGTGTTGATTTTTCTTAAACACCAGTGCTTCACTAGGGAATTTATGTCCATTTCCTCTCAGTATCTTTATATATATTTAAAAAAAATTTTTTTTTCTCTTTTTGTTGCCCTTGTTGTTTTATTATTGTTGATGTCGTCGTTGTTGGATAGGACAGAGAGAAATGGAGAGGGGAGGGGACAATGGGGGGAGAGAAAGACAGACACCTGCAAACCTGCTTCACTTGTGAAGCAACTCCCCTGCAGGTGGAGAGCAAACCGGGTTACACCGGTCCTTGTGCTTCGCGCCACCTGCGCTTAACCCGCTGTGCTACCGCCCGACTCCCACCTCTCAGTATCTTAACTGAATGCCTGTTCCAACATATTCTCACTGAAGATATTCTCACTGCTAAGTCATTGCAGTAACCTGCTCTTAACCTTTCTACAGGATGTTTCAAAATACGTAAACTAACAGGATAGCAGTCAAGCATGTGAAATAGAGGACTCCCAAAGATAATTTTTAGTGAAGAAGCCAGATCATGAATATTAGTAAAAGAGACAACTGTAGAGCAAGTGAAATAGGAGAAACAGACTGATATATTGGAAATGTGTGGGAGTTATCTCTCTTTTAGAGTGAACAGGTCTTTGAGGAGATGCTGTCTAAGCTAAGGCCTTCCTAGTGAGATGACCCAGGGATGAACCACTGGAAGGCCATTCTAGGCATAGGGAGCACAATTGGATTGAGCTTGATCCGAATAAAATTGCATGTTTTCAGAAACATAAAGGTGTAGTGTGGCTTGTGGCTAGACTTCAGTAAAGAGTGTTAAATTCTGAAGTGTTTCTCACATCAGGCTAGAACGTATCCCAGGGTTTCATGGGGGCTAGGATGCTAGGGGCTGCTCCATAAAACTGAGGGGAGGGCTGATCTCCCAGCTCAGAGCTAGTGAGTAACCTGTGGATGAAATAAGTTAGTGTGGAGATGCATGTTTCTGCACACTGTTGTTGGTTGGGCAAAACTGACACAGGAGAGGTGCAGAAGGGAGCAACCCACTCCCTCCTGTGAAGGTGCTGAGGCAGAGAGTAAATTCACTTCTGGTCAGTAAAAAATAACCACAAATGCTAGACTGTGATCTGGAGTAAAGACCAATTTTATAGAACCTGACTTGGGCTACTTTCTTTCTTTCTTTCTTTTAATTATTTACTCATTATTGGATAGAGACAGAGAGAAATTGAGAGGGGAGGGGTAGATAGGAAGAGAGACAGACACCTGCAGACCTGCTTCACCACTTGTGAAGTTTTCTCCCAGCAGGTGGGAACCAATGGCTTGAACCTGGGTCTTTGTGCACTGTAATGTGAGCGCTTAACCAGGTTGCACTACCACCTGGCCCCTGACTATGGCTACTTTCCTGTTGAGTTCTTATAGAATTCAACTTCTGTGTAGAGTCAGATAACTACCACAACAATCAGACAAGTCACAGACTCATGCCTTGAGTTCTGAGGTTCTAGCTGGGTGCCAGCTCTTATAAGGAGAATTTGGGGGTGGGGGGGCACTGGGTGGTAGTAGTCACCCTTTCTAGCTTGAGGAAGTTCTTGATAAACACCCAAGGTCCATTTTTTGACCTGCTGGGAGTTCAAAGCCTTTTGATTTGAATACTGACTTGGCCAGAGATCAGATCTCTGGACAAGCTCTGAAGGGAAAGTGGGCACAAGTCCTGACTTTGATATCCAGGTTGTGAGAGACTTAACAAACCCCACTGGTTTAGTTTTGTTCATAACTTAGGACTACATCAACCCTAGTTCACATCTTTTTTTCCTTAACTTAAAATACCTTCTTGTTAAAGATAAATGCAGAAAAAAAGATAAATATAGGAAATGCTTATTATTTAATATTATACTGAAGCAGCATGTGATTGTGTGTCAAAGGATCATCCAGTCATATTCCTTTACTCCTTGGTCTTATGTAACTACCATATTAGAGAATATTCAAAAAAGTATTTCCAGTTTTGAGTTAAAAGTCATATATATATATATTCTTTCAAGTATTTCTAATAAAATTATGCATTACTCTGATTCTTTTTTTTCCCAGAACAAGCCACAATATATGTTTTTAATCTAAATTTTATTCTTAATACTTTTTAATTTTAGATTTCCCCTTTTTTCCTTTAATCTTTTATTTATTTACTATTGGATAGAGACAGCAATTGCGAGCGGAGGGAGAGATAGAGAGGGAGAGATAGAGATCCCTGTAGCCCTGCTTTACCACCCATGAAGTGTTCCCCCTGCAGGTAGGGACAAGAGGCTTGGACCCAGGTCCTTGTGCACTGTAATATGCAAACTTAACCAGGTGCACAACTCCCTGGCCCACAATTCTTACACTCTTAAAGAACTATGAAAACAACAGCCAGGACTAGCTGGATCTACCTATCTCTAGCAAGTTGTTAATTGTTATTATTGCTAGTTTGTTTGGGGTACTGCTTTTTTTCTTTAACCTTATTAACTTAGAGGGCTAATTGGAACTGAAAGTTCAGATGTCAAGTCTGAAAAGCTTACCTGTCATTATATTTGCTATTGGCATGGCCATCAGCTGGGAGATGACACTATATCTCAAGATGTCTTAAGAGCCCAGACCCTCTCTTCAGATACCCCTGCTTGCACTCAGAATCCCACCTTATAGCACTTTCTTCTCTCATGAAAGACAAATAAGCTGCAGATTTTCTATTTCCTAACAGATATGTTTACATTATGAACCATTAAAAGGTCACTATTATTATTAAATAGTAATTGATTGTCTGCCTTGTAGGATGCCCGAGGGAAAGTAAAAGGAGTCTCAGCTTTGGCACACAAAGTTGCATTATTAAGCTGTCATGTAAAATGTGTTGCATCCTTGAATTATCTCTGACATTTTGTAGTTTTAAAATATCTTCAAGGATATGCTCACAAATCATCTTGTTTGAACATCATCTTGTGTATGAGAAAGCAGATTCCATCACTAGCAGCAGCAACATTGCTGTCACCATTTAAATATTTGTTTTAATTTTATTATTATTATTTTTAAAAATCATCCTTATTTATGGATAGAGACAGCCAGAAGTTGAGAGAGGGAGACAAAGAAACACCTGCACATTGCTTCACCAATTTTGAAACTTCCTCCCTGCAAGTGGGGACCAGAGACTTGAACCTGGGTCCTTGCATTCTATAACATGCGTACTCAACCAGATTCACCACCACCTGGCCCCTGCTGTCACTATTTTAGTTAGTACGATTGTTCAGAAATATTTAGATACTTTAAAAAATATATATTTATTTACTTATTATTGGATAGAGACAGAGAGACACGAGAAGAGAGAGGGTGATAGAGAGGGAGAGAGACAGACACCTGTAGCCGTGCTTCACCACTCGTGAAGCTTTCCCCCTGCAGATGGGGACCAGGGACTTGAACCTGGGTCCTTGCGCACTGTAATGTGTGCGATTAACCAGGTGCGCCACCACCTGGCCCCCCCCCAATATTGAGATACTTAAAATGAGATACTATGTAGTGTCTAACTGAGCCAAGATTAGAACCTAGAAATTCCTATAGAGTCTTCTCTAGACGTTGCTCCACACACACTTAAGAGCATTGGTCATCCTCTGAGCTATCTCCCATGGAAAGCTTTAGTCCACAGTGTCTTGAGTCCAGCGCTATGGACACCCCGCTGGGGAGAGTGGAGCCTTGGCAGCCAAGTAGAAGGCAGGGCTGCAAGGGAGAGTTGGTCTCTGTGTCTCCGTGTCTGGAGACTGTATCTCTTGGCTTTGTTGTCATCTTGGCTGCCCTTGGATGTACTTGTGGTTTTGAAAGTTGGCCAGAGAGAGAAGCCAAGGAACTCTCAAACCTGCAGCCTGATGTCACAGAAGCAGCCTTTGTTCCACAGGCAAAGCAGTGCTTCTCCAAGAGGTCTGCAGACAGGACTTCCTTGTGACATTAGTGGTGTGCAGCTGCTTTCTCTTTGATTCATTGATTTTCAAGGGTAAATTTCTGTTTGAATCTGGGCCCTTCCTTAGGCAAAAGGGGACCTGTTCCTGTTGTTGGGATGTGTGAAGGGTAGGTACTTGGAGACCCTTCCAGGTCCTTTTCCTGCCTGTGGATGTGTGGAGTCACACATTCCTGGGAACAGCTGCGAGCACCTAATTCCTTCTGCCCCTGTGTTGTGGGAGCATGTGGTAGGACAATGTGAGGTTTCATTAGTTTGCATGAGTGGAACTGACTGACTAGTCACAAGTGTTTTAACTGATGGGGGCCAGAAAGTCTGCAGTTTTCCTGAGTTAAAATCTGGTCGACTTTCCTAGACAGTAAGTGAACCCTCCATGTCACAGTGTTAGCGCTTCAAAGGTAAAGCAAAAGTATAAGGCACCATCCATTCATGCAAGACTGTTCTCTAAACATGGATGTAAAGTCTTCACTCAGAGCTGGGTCAATGTCATTATCTGAAAATGTGTTTCAGATGTCCCTCCTTGGAAACACCAAGTTCTATAACTACTGCTGCTTTCTCCCAAAGTAAATGTTTCCCCCAGATATGCAAATAAATCAGCCTTTAGTTTAAAGTTAATGAGAAAGCTCTACTATGTAAAGGTCCGAATGCAGACATCTGCATTCTATTTATACATGGGCAATGCCTGCTGCCTGTGCACGAGGAGCTTTTTGTGTAGAGAGAAAGTTGGGTTTAAACATTTTTAAATCCATTTAATAATTGCATAGACCCAACTTAATAGAAGGTACGGTCATTGAGTTAGGAGAGTGACAATGGCTTTACATTCAAGAATGTCTCTAGAAAATGTTATTCTATGTACTAGATTTTTATTTTAAAAAAAATACAAACTGATTTTTACTGACATTTTGAAATGCTCCTTGGTGTTTGAATGCTACTGCTGGGGTTGGGTTAGAGAATTCTGAGGCCTGGTGAGTGTCTAGGCTCCCATTGTCCCTAGTGTGCTGTGGCCTGGAGCAGCTGCTTTAGAGGTGAGTTGAGCCCCTGCTGGACATGATGTATTCCCCTACCCACCTCCCAACCCCAGGGAGCCCAGAGAATGAGAAATGCCTGTAGGTCTACCAGCTGCCTGACAGTAGTCCCAAATCCTCTACTGACAGGGATGATTTGAACCTGAAGGTTGGGATCTGTGCATTCTCAGCTGTTCCTTGGGGGGTGGGGGGAGACTAAAGGATGTCTGTTTTAACTGATTGTAAACCACAACCCAGAATATGATCAGAGCATTACATAAACACAAAGCAGTCCTTGTTGAGTGGAACTGTTCAGTGTCTTCTCTACACACACACACACACACACACACCAGATAGATTTGCTTTAAAGCATGTTGTTGTCTTTTCTGGACCTCCTGCATCCTGTTAGGGAAAGGTCAGGGTTTTTTTTGTTGTTGTTTTGTTTTGTTTTTTGTTTTAGGTCTTCCTAGGGTCAGAAACCAAGTTTTTCACACTCCTCAGTATATATGAAAAGGTATTGTAAACAGAAGGTGCTATGCAGTTACACGCGGTTCTTGTTCTGATGAGTTTGGGAGCTATCCCAGCCAGGATGGGCAGAAAATGCTAACTGAAGAAGCTGTTGCTATTGTTGATTGGGAAGAGACCATCCTGCTGGGCTGGAGCCACAGGGCTGATAAGCCCTCAGGCCACCTCCATCCTGCTGTGCAGTTTTGTAATGCTGTCACCACCTAGACTGCCCCTAAGAGGTGAGCTGCAGGATTGGGTGCAGAATATTTAAAAATTTTATTAGTGACTTAATATTGATTTACAAAATTGTTAGATAATAGGGGTATAATTCTGTGCCATTCCCACCACGAGAATTCTGTATCCCCATTCCCTCCATTGGCAGCTGCAGTTCTTCCAAGGTTGCATATATGTGCTGACTATTATTTCTATAACTATCTGTCTATATTTATATATATTTGCATCCCCCTTTTTGTTCTTATGCTCCTGCCCTCTCTTCCCTTCCAAGTCACACACACACCTACCACTACTTCCAGATGTCCTGCCTCTTTTCCTCTTCTCTCTTTGGGTCCTGATGGAGTTTGAGTCCAGAGTCCTTTAGTTATCTTCCCCTAACATTTCTGGGAGTATGGATTAAAATTCTTTTGGGGTGCAGAAGGTGGGAGTTCTAGCTTCTATAATGTCTTCTCCAATGAAATGGGTATTGCCAGCTCAGTCCATACCCCCAGCCTGTTTCTGTCTTTCCCTAGGATGGTAGGGCTCTGGAGAGGTAAGGTTCCAGGATACATTGGTGAGGTCGTCTGCCTAAGGAAGTCAGGGTGGATGGAATCTTTTTTAAAAAAAATATATATATTTATTTATTCCCTTTTGTTGCCCTTGTTGTTTTATTGTTGTAGTTATTATTGTTATTGATGTCGTCATTGTTGGATAGGACAGAGAGAAATGGAGAGAGGAGGGGAAGACAGAGAGAGGGAGAGAAGGTAGACAACTGCAGACCTGCTTCACCACTTGTGATGTGACTCCCCTGCAGGTGGGGAGCTGGGGGCTCAAACCAGGATCCTTAGGCCGGTCCTTGCGCTTTGCGCCATGTGCGCTTAGCCCGTTGCACTACCGCCCGACTCCTGGATGGAATCTCGATAGCATACAACTTGATGGCTGAAAGGGAAGGGGTAAGATATAATGCAGGGTAAAATGACTTAGGAACAGTCACCAAAAAAAAAAAAAAAATAGAAATAGAGTAGATGGAAAATAGGGATATCAGGGTGGAAAGAAGTGAGGGGAGTCTATTTTAGGTCCTAGGAGCCTATGACTTTCATAGTTTTTGCTTGAGTTTGATAGCTAACATGGAGGTGGACAAAAATATTGTCTGGGAAAATAGTGTCAAGAGTTGAGAATAGGGTTAGAAAGTTGGATTAGAGCAGAGAGTAGCTCCCAGACGTGAAGAAAATCTACTAATAAAATTAACTGTTTACCCCAGGGCCTATATATATTGATATTTAGCACAGGAGCCTGTGCTGCCTCTGAATCCCTGTAGTCTGAACTCTCAGTCCATGGTCATAGCTGGAAATACTCTAGGCTGCACTCACTTCAGGAGCAGTCTTCCTCGACTGGCAGAGTAGGATGACTCAGCCTCCCTTCAGAGGGTGGGGTCCCTATTGTTGCTACTTTATAGGAAGGACAAGTTCCTGGAGAGGCCCACAAGAGGACTTATGATGATGTTCCTGATGGAAGTGACCAGTGATGGTGGAGAGAGGGATCTGTTAGAGTTCTAAGCCCATCGTATCTGTGTGGGAATCCAGGGATTTCCTAGCTAGTTTCCCTGATGATGAAGTGGTCTAGTATTGACCATAAAGGTCATTATTAAGTAAGGTAGTCTCTTACCTTTATCCCCCTTTTGTAGTCCTTTCTTTATCTGATGAGTTTAGACTTTCTCCCAGTTGTTAAATTATTGAGTGTCATTTGTTGTATCCAAACCAGTACTAGGTTTATGAAGTCTGCCTTCTTTGGGCATTTCTACTAGATTGCCTAGCTTATTAGGTCTAAGTCTAATTGGTTAGAGAATCTGTCATGCCTTCTTTAGGCCCTTCTAGTAGGATTCCAGGATTTTTAGGTCTAAGTCTAATCATGGAGGACTATTGAGCATTGAGTGCAGAATTTTAAGCTGTTTTTTTTTAGAGGCCCAAAGACTTGTATTCTTGGTTTGTATTTTTAATTAAGTCAAATTAATTAATTAATGATACCAGAATTATTGCGGGGGCTTAGTGCCTGCACTATGAATTCACTGCTCCCAGCAGCCATCTCCATCCCCTTTTTAAAAATTATGATAGAGACAGAGAGCAGTAGGAGAGAGTGGTAAAGAGAGGGAGAGTGATACCTGCAGCATGCTCCACCACCAGGAGCTTGAGTCAGGTTCCTCATGCATGGTAACTTGTGTACCTTACCAACTGTACCACCACCAAGCCCCTCTTGTCTTCTTGTTTTAAGGGTTATTATTATTCATAAATTATAGAAGTCTGAGAACCCTTCCATAATGAACCCAGTCTTCAGCAGTCTGGGCTGTGGGCCTCAGTTCACCTGCAAACACAGTAATAAAGATGAGATAACTCCAACTATAGAGGAGACAAAATGCCAGACATATAATCTAGAGGCCTCAGTTTGGATTTTTTTAATACTTATTAAGTGTGAGAACTAGGGCAAGCTATACACCATAAAGCAAGGTGAGAATACTGTCCCTTCTCTTGCCCCCTTTTCCTAGAAGGGCTGTGAAGCCTTCTTCAACCATCAGTTCTCTGCCACCCACATATGAGCCCAGTACAACTTTCTGGGAGTTGCAGTCTTGCTGTCAGCTTCCAGCTGATCACCACCAACTTTATTCTTCTTCTGCCTCAGCTCTGCTGCATGACACTTAACCCTGTAGGCTAGTGATGCTTTTGCTGGGATGTTGGTGTGGGCACAGATAGCAGTGAATGCTGGGAGCAACCTTGATGCTGACTCTAGGTCGAAAGCGCAGTAAATTGACCTTGGGTAAGCTCCTTCACCTGTTTGAGTCTCCACATCCTCAAAGGGTAATGCTAAAGTCAAATACTAGCCCATGTGAGTGCGCCCACACAGAGCCTGGCATGAAGAGCAGGCTCGGCTTTTCCTTCCTTCTGGAGGCTGTAATCCTCTTGTGAAACCTGAGCTTTACATTCAGTGCCTGGGGCTAATGTGAAAAAAGTTTCCCAGGCTTAGAGTCTCACTGGAAACCCTCTGTCTAGGTCTGCCTGAAGCTACCCTGTAGCAGCGTGTGTTGGGCAGCACTCAGTGCTCACAAGTACAGGTGTAGCAGCTTCATTGTGCACTAGGGATCAGCACTCCACTGTACCGAGACACAAAACAGAGCCTATCTCAGGGACCTGACCCTGCTCCTGTCTTCTGGTCTTTGTGTTTAATGTCTGTGTCTTCACTCTTTATTCTTCAGTACTTTTATTGAGCTTGCTTTGTGCCAAGTATTGTTCTAGGTACCAAGTATTCAGTGGAGAATGAAATAGATAATAGGCCCTGTCCTTAGAGAGTGCCCAGTACAGGGGGAAATTGTAGACATTTGGGTCAATGACTACATAGCCACAAAAATGAAGAGGACTAAGGATAATAACTTAGAGCCCTGAGCACCTTGGAATGATTATTCCAGGAGAGGCCATCCTGGGAGAGGAGATACTTGGGAGATTCACAATACAAATGTAAAACCCTTCATCAATAATTTTTGTTGGGGGTCGGGCGGTGGCGCAGTGGGTTAAGCGCATGTGGCGCAAAGCGCAGGGACCGGCGTAAGGATCCCGGTTCGAGCCCCCGGCTCCCCACCTGCAGGGGAGTCGCTTCACAGGCGGTGAAGCAGGTCTGCAGGTGTCTATCTTTCTCTCCCCTTCTCTGTCTTCCCCTCCTCTCTCCATTTCTCTCTGTCCTATCCAACAACGAATTGCGTCAACAAGGGCAATAATAATAACCACAAGGAAGCTACAACAAGGGCAACAAAAGGGGGAAAAAAATGGCCTCCAGGAGCGGTGGATTCATGGTGCAGGCACCGAGCCCAGCAATAACCCTGGAGGAGGAAAAAAAAAAAAAAAGAAAAAGAAATGCATAGGGATTCAGGCGGTAGGTAGTGCAGCGGGTTAAGCGCAAGTGGCATAAGGATCCTGGTTCAGGCCCCTGGCTCTCCACCTGCAGGGGAGTCACTTCACAGGCGGTGAAGCAGGTCTGTAGGTGTCTATCTTTCTCTCCCCCTCTCTGTCTTCCCCATCTCTCTCCATTTCTTTAAAAAAAAATAAAAAAATAAAAAAAAAAAGAAAAAAAAACATAAAAAATAAAAAAATAATAATTTTTGTTAATATGTTCTGAATCAATAATTTTAAACATTTGGGTTAAACACATTAAACAAACTTTTTATTTTATTGGCCCCAGGGTTATCGCTGGGACTCAGTGCCTGCATGACGAATTCACTAGTTCTGGCGGCCAGTTTTTTCCTATTTTCATTTTGATAGGACAGAGATAAATAGAGGAGAAGAGAGAACAGGGAGAGAGAGAGAGAGAGAGGCACCTGCAGCACTGCTTCACCCTTCGTGAAGCTTCCTCCATGCAGATGGGGACTCGGTCCTTGTGCACATTAATATGTGTGCTCAACTGGGCGTGCTGCCTACTCCCTAACCCCATTCTATATCTTTTAAATTGGCTACTAAGAAATTTAAGGTTACATGTTATTCATATTGTACTTCCATTGAACAACCAACACTGGTCTGAGCCTTAGTATGGCATGTAGATCTCCTCTCTAGGGCAGAGGAAAAACATTAAAGGGACTAGCATGTTCTGATTCATCTTTTGTTTTTTTTTTTTAAGCTGATTTTTGATCAATGTAGAAAGGGGCTAGAGGGGAAGTGGGAGGATTGCAGAAGGACAGGGAGCAGGTGAGCTCTGCCCTGCCCAGGTGTGGTGGTAGAGGTCTAGTGGGGGTAGAGTCAAGATCTTTTATAGGCAGAGGCTATATGGGACTGTGATGCAGTGGTGGGAATGGGGTCAGGCTTGACTCTGGCAGCCATCTGTATGGGGAGGGGCTGTTTACTGAGATGGGACAGTTAGGAGAGGAGCGGGCCTTCATTTATTATGTGTTTGCTCTTTATTAAGGGAGTGGTGGTAGATTACAGAGAGTGGAGACTTCTGTTTGGGAGTGTTAAGATTGAGTATGAATGTCTAAGTGGAGATGTTAATCTGATTGTTACTATGAGCCTGTTTCTCTAGAGAGAATTCTAGCTAAAAGTTGTAAAGTTTAGAGTTTTCATAGAAGTAGAATTAAAATGGATGCTATCTCCAAGGGAGGGTGAAATCTGTGTAAAGCCAAAAGGAAAAAACCCAGCCCTGGGGAATTCTAGCAATTCATTCTAGGAGTTCAGGAGAGGAGCCTGAACATTTGGTTTGATGGAGAGCAGAGAAATGAGGTGGGAGCTACACAGGGTTGCTGCTTAATGAAAATATTTTTTGTTTGTTTGTTTGTTTGTTTATAGATGAGAAAAATTAAATAGAAAGGATCTAACCTCTTAAACACAGACTAAAACAAAGTAGGGAGATAGTTTAATGGTTATGCAAAAGACTTTCATACCTGAGGCTCTGAAGTCCCAGGTTCCATCCCAGAATCACCTTAAGTCAGAGCTGTGGAGTACTCTGGTCTGTATCTAGCCCCCCCTTTGTTGCCCTTGTTTGTTTTTTTTATCACTGTTGTGATTATTATTGTTGTTGTTGTTGTTGTTATTGATGTCATTGTTGTTGGATAGGACAGAGAGAAATGGAGAGAGGAGGGGAAGACAGAGAGGGCGAGAGAAAGATAGACACCTGCAGACCTGCTTCACCGCCTGTGAAGCGACTCCCCTGCAGGTGGGGAGCTGGGGGCTCAAACCAGGATCCTTTTGCAGGTCCTTGCGCTTCACGCCATGTGCATTTAACCAGCTGCGCTGTCACCTGAGCCCCTCTGGTCCATATCTTTCACTCGTTAAAACATAAATAAATATTAAAAGAAAAAAAGGGAGAACACTCAACTCTGGAGGTGGTACAGTAGGTAACATGTTGAACTCTCAAGCATGGTACATTCCTTGGCATTGAAAGTAACAGCATGATGGCCTGATCTCCCTTTCTCATTAGCAAATAACAAAATTAATATTTTTTAAAAGGGAAAATGCAGGGTGAAACATGGACTAGGTGTGGTCTGTTTCAATAAAATCAAAGACCAGGGGTGGTGGTGGGAGAGACATGAGGGGGTTGAGAGGACATTGGGCAATCAGTGTCTGAAGGTGGAGGGAGCACTTGGGTTGGTGGTGGGAGCAGTGCGCTGAATCCTATCACAGAAAGATAAGAAAGTGTACTCCTGTGACAACAGCTGTCTTGTACATCATCATTTTCCTAACGAAACATTAAAAAAATAAAATGAAGCAAATTTTTTAACTTTATTTTTTTATAAAATGTTTTTGATTTGATAAGAGCAGTACCTTCTGTCCCCAGAACCACCTTCCCTGTGGGCTTGTCAGCAGCAGGGTGATTATCTTCCCCAGGTCTTTGTCCCTGCCTCCATCCCCCAGAGCTCCAAGGACAGAGGATAATGACAGCTGGGGTTGCCTTTCCAACTCTGTTGCCCAGGTCTGGTGTGTAGCTGCCTGGGGTGGGGGGTGCCGCCCTCCAGAGATTGTGCTCCTGATCTGTTTGGTTGGGTGAAGTCTTTGAGATTAGTCTGCTTCTGAATTGGTTGAGAAGAAGCCTCCAAAACATACTCCTTTGTTTTTTATTTTCTTTTGGGGGGACTTTTATTTTTCATTAGAAACATAGAGGCAGGAAGGATGAATGAAAGAGACCACAGCACTGTAGCTTCCTTCAGTGCTGTGGGGGCTGGGTTTGAACGAGGGTCAGAAACATGGCAAAGCAGCACACTATCCAAGTAACTGTTTCACTAGCCCCAGCCACAGTCCTTTAGAAGGGGGCGAGGGTTGGATGGGGGCCGGTGCTTGGGGCTGGTGGGAATGGAGGAAGGGCAAAGAGTTATCAGCCAAACAAAGCATCTGCTTTTATCAAAAGTGCTGTGTTTGGCTTTTGCCTGCAGCCTGATGATTCACTGATGCCAGACCCTCGGTGCCTGCCAAGACATACTGGCCCTGATACAGTTTTTCTTGTTTTTACACTATTCAGTTAGACTGACTGCTGCCAAGTGAAGATCGCAGCAGTGGCTTTCAGCATAGTGCCTGTCACTAAAATTCTGCTGAGCACAGGTTAACCCATGACCGCACTGAGTTCTTAATCAACACGTACCACTCTGTGTTAGTCTCAGATGCCTCTATCGACTCACTGTTCTGTAACATGTAGACTATTTAAATGGTTCTGTTTTAACATGATTAGGGAATCTGCCTGAGGAGGCGGTTTAATTGCCATTCTTTTAATATATGTCATGAGCACATTAACCGGGCATTGCTGTACTTTCGGGTGAGATACAAACTGACTCATAGGAGCAGGAATTAGCTGTTAAAGTGAATGAAGCAGACATTCAGAAATCACCAGAGAGAAATGTGTCCTCATCTACACTCTGCTCTAAGGTTTCCCAGGTTGGCAAAATAATTCAACTTGGAGATTGTGCTGCTTTGCCATGAATGTGACCCAGGTTAGAGCCTGGACTCCAGTGCATAGGAGGGAGTTTAAGTGTGGTGGTTTATTTATTTTAGCCACTAGGATTGTCTCTGGGTCTCAGTGTCCATATGATTCCTCCACTGTTTTTTTTTGTTGTTGTTGTTGTTATTGTTTTTTTCTTTCTTCTAAAAGATGGTAAGAGATAAAGAGGGAGAGGAGGTAAAGGAAGAGAAACATTGTAGCACCTTTCCCTCTCTGAAGGGCTCCTATGTGGCTGCCCAGGACTCAAACCCAGGTCCTTGTCCATGGTAGTGTGTGCTCTACCACATGGGCCACCTGCCAGCCTTGTGCTGTGATTTCTTTCCTTCTCTCTCTTTCTGCTTCTTTGTCTCTATCTAAAAAAGACAAGTTTGGAGTGGTGAAGCCCCAGAAATAACAAAAGAGTAGGAGGAGTGGAGGAAGATCAGTCATCTTCAAGGTCTGAGAGTTAAATTAGTAGTGGATAAAATGTTGAATCCTCAAGCATGAGGTCGTGAGTTTGGTCCTTGGCAATGTATGTGCCAGAATGATGGTCTGTTTCTAGCTCCTCTTACTCTTTTTTTTTAAATTAATTAATACATAAATCTTATTTTAAAACTAAAATTAGAAGAAACTGGACCAGGTAGTGGCTCCCCCTTTAGCTACACCATTGCCATGTTTGAGGACCTGGGTTCAAGCTCCTGGTTTCCCACCTATGGGTGTCAGGAGAGAAGTTTCATGACTGGTGGAGCATTGCTCTCCTCTGTCTCCCATTCTCTCTCTTTTACCTCTGTCAAAAAGAGAAAAAGAGGAGGGGAGGGGAAGAAAGGGCTATCAGGAATGGTGAATCTGTACTTGTACTAAGACCCAGCAATAGCTCTGGTGGCAAAAAATATATATAATAATAAATAAAATACAGAAGAACCCCAAAGATGATAGATATGATAAAGACAATCCTATGGCCTGGAACTCTGAAAGGGAAACAGTTTGTAACTACTAAAACAGTCTCACCACAGTTTGGAATAAAGGACAGAATGTGACCATCTAGGAAGCTCTTGTGTTTAAGAATGTGGGGGTTACTGCCAACTGTGAAACATTAATCCCCTAATAATGAAATTAAAAAAGAGAGAGACACACTTGCAGCACTACTTCACTGCTGGGAAGCTTCCCCCTGCAGGTGGAGAGCAGAGAATTAAACCAGGTCTTTGTGCCTTGTAAAGTTTGTGCTGCATTGGTTTTGCCACTCCCTGGCACCCCTGAGGAACTTTTTTATAGCTTTTAATTTTGGAGATTTAAGGGGCCAGGTGGTACTTGGTTAAGTGCACACAATACAGTATGCAAGGACCTGGGTTAAGCCTCCAGTCCCCACCTGCAGAGGGGAAGCTTCATGAGTGGTGAGGCAGGGCTGCAGGTGTCTCTCTCCCTCCCTCTCTCTCCCTCCCCTCTCAATTACTCTCTGTCTCTATTCAGTAATAAATAAAATAACAATAAATAAATAAAAGAATGTGGGGGAAGGACAGTCTCCAGCTTGAACCCACTCACAGGGCCTTCCAGTGGGGTCTGAGGATCCAGGGCCTTAAAAAAAATTTTTTTTAAATATTTATTTATTTTCCCTTTTGTTACCTTTGTTGTGTTTCATTATTGTTGTAGTTATTGTTGTTGTTATTGATGTGGTCGTTGTAGATAGGACAGAGAGAAATGGAGAGAGGAGGGGAAGACGGGGGGAGAGAAAGACAGACACCTGCAGACCTGCTTCACCGCCTGTAAAGCGACTGCCCTGCAGGTGGGGAGCTGGGGCCTCAACTGGAATCCTTAAGCGGGTCCTGGTCCTTACGCTTTGTGCTACATGTACTTAACCTGCTGTGCCACTGCCCAACTCCCTCCAGGGCCTTTCTGAAGTGTTTACTTACAAGGACATTGACCACCCAGTGTGCCAGATTTTTCTGGCAGGTCAAAATCAGGCTAGGGCCTTTTGTCAGTTTCAAGGCTAGGGCCTTTGTCAGGGTTCAAGCTGGAGAATGTCCTCCCCCCACATTCTTTTATTGATTGATTGTTATTTTATTTATTATTGATTAGAGACAGAGTAATTGAGAGGGGAGGGAGAGATAGAGAGGGAGAGAGACACCTGTAGCCCTGTCTCACCACTCATGGATCCTAGGACAAAAGGATGCTTGTTTGGAGCCATCTGACTTCACCAACACTTGTTCTCTCCATCTCTGCTGCTGACCTAACTTCCTATCCACCCGACCTTTGGTATCATATCACTTTTTCTATAAGCAGTTCTGACCTTATCATCTTTCCTGATCTCACATTATGGGTACGTTTTCTCTGACTGGTTGCAGGTTGTACTTTCTAGGTGACCCTTCCCTTGGGGCTTGCCTTCTCTATGCCATCCTTTTGGCTTGAACCTAGACTGAGGAAAGGTAGGCCATGCAACCAAGAGTCGTGTTAGAAAATGGCCCTGGGCTGTGAGAAAAATAGTGCAGAATGAGCAGAGGATTGTGAAAAATGCTAAAAGTAGAAATGCTAAAAGGAATCTCTGAAAGGTCTGTTTGAACAAGACCAGGGAGAAGGGGGGTGTGAGGAAGACCAAACTGAGCTTCTATTTAGCTTGCATTTTTCTGTCAGAGAAATGACTTCTCTGATTGGTAAGGGTAGAATAATGGTGAAGGAGGAGAATTACTGGCCTGGAATAGATGAAACTATGACAACAGGTCACAAAAAAAAAAAAAAAAGACTGAGTACTCTTGAGTCTAAGATGGATATTGAAAGAAAGTTTGGCATCACAAAAAGCTACAGGGGCAGATAAACATTTTAGTTCTCACAAAAAGAGCTAGGCAGATAAAATTAAATCTGTGAAAAGATAAAATTGATACTCATTTCAGTAAATCTTCTAACATTATAGGGATAATGATTTTTGAATACTTGGCATAGGAAGCAGCAATAATTAGTAATTAAACTGACCCCCTCCCCCAAAAAAAATTTCACCAGATTTGACATTTCTTCTTGGGATTACTTTGTTGGTATATTAAAAGAATGTTGAGAAGACATGCTTACAAGTGGCAATCATTGATGACATCCCTGGAGTGAGAAAGAATCAGTGCTGGAAAGATACTATGGACTATGTCCTTTGAACCATTCTAACCAGTTTTAAGAAATCATTTAGACAGTAATATTAACATACAGATCACATCAGCTGATGACATGGATCTTTGAGTATTAATCAACATACTCATGATAGAAATGAGCCCCAACAAAGATCTGGCAGATCAAATCTAACTGGACAAAACCAAAAAGCTTGTTCTAGAGTCTTAAAAAAAAAAGTGACAGAGTAGAGTTTGGCTTAATAGCCAGCTACATGTGAAAAATACTCTGGGATTTGGATAACTCAGCCTCAGAATGAGTCAGTGGCATGTTATGGCTGTCAAGAAGCTAATGTGATTTTTAGAACATTAATTGAAATTTAATATTCAGACCCAGGGGAGTGGTTACACTTGGCTAGTTAATTCACAGGTGGTAAATTGCTTTTAGCTCCCAACACCAGAAATAGAAGATGCAACAGAGCAGTGAGCTTCCATCTAGACCACTCTTTTGCTCCACAGCAAATCTGTTGTTGATCATTAAGGACTGAGTAAAAAGGGACTTCTCATGTCATGTACTATCTCTCAGAGGAGAATATAAAATAAGCACCATCTTAATTTTGTCATGGTAGTCATCCTTGGGAGGATAAGGGCACAGAACTTTGGTGATGACTGGTGTGGAACTAAGCCCTGTAGTTTTTATAATCTTGTAAATGACTGTTAATCACTTTTCTTTTCTTTCTTCCTTTTCTTTTCTCTTCTTTTTTTTCCCCCCAAAAATGGCTTGGGAAAAAAATATGAATTCTGTCAGCTACCAGTGAAGTCTACTTTATTAATAAGTCAATAAATATGTTGTGAGATGTGTGAGAGTGAATCTCATATCTTCCAAGGTGTCAAAGTAGAATGTATTTTCTTGAGTGCACATCTAGAAGTACTATAATTCTGTTTTGGAGAAGGAGGCTAATTGATGTCAATTAACCATTCATTTCACTCATCTCTTAGTGGCTATTTGGGTTGATTCCAAATTTGGGCTATTACAAATTATGCTTCTATGATCATGGATGTGCATAGATAGCTTTAGATATGTGTTTTTGTATTCATTTGGCTAGATTCTTAGGAGAGGAATTGCCAGGTAGTATGGCAGGTCTATTTCTGAGGCAGGTCCATTTATAATGTTTTCAGGAATCTCCAAACTTTTTCACAGGGGCTGGACCAATATACATACCCATTAGCAGTGTAACAGTCTTTGTTTCTCTCCATATCCTCGCCAGCCCTAGTTATTGTCCTTTTTGCTTTTTGTCATTGTTGCCTTGTATTTTTTATAATCAGTGATTTTGAGTATTTCCTCACATGCCTGTTGGCCATCTTTGGTGAAAAATCTGTTCAGATCTTACTGGAAGCCATAAAATACACAGAAGAAAATATCAGCAGAACACTACATGATGTCTGCTTCGGTGATGTCTTCAGAGACTTGAGCCCAACATCAAGGAAAACAAAATAAACCAGTGGGACTACATTAAATTGAAAAGCTTCTTCTCAGCAAAAAGAACCTTCATCAAAGCAGAAAGACACTCTACTGAATGGGAGAAGATATTTGCACACCATATATTAAACATAGGGCTAGCAACCAAAATGTACAAAGAACTTACAAAATAAAAATAAAATAGCAACCCCACTAGAAATACATAGTTCCTTTTTTAATTTTTGGAGAAGTCTTAATGTTTGTTTCCATAGTGACTGAACCACTATACATTCCTACCAGAAGTGCAAGAGAAGTCTCTTCTCCATGTCCTCACCAATACTTGTTATTTCTTGTCTCTTTGATAATAACCATTCTGACAGGAGTGAGGTCATATCTCCTCACTGGTTGTGATCTGCATTTCCCTGATGATTAATGATGCTGAACATCTCATATGCCTGTTGACCATCTGTTATCTTCTTTGGAAAAATGTCTCAATTTCTCTACCCAGATTTTAACTGGATTTAAACAGTTGTATTCTTTTTTTTTTAAAAAAAAGATTTTTAAAATGTATTTATTCCCTTTTGTTGCCCTTTGTTGATGATGATGATGATGATGATGTCATCGTTGTTGGATAGGACGGAGAGAAATGGAGAGAGGCGGGGAAGACAGAGCGGGGAGAGAAAGATAGACACCTGCAGACCTGCTTCACCGCCTGTGAAGCGACTCCCCTGCAGGTGGGGAGCCAAAACAGTTATATTCTGTGCATTATTTATATTTTAGGGATATCAGTCTCTTTTAGTGATATCAGTATCTCCTTCAGTAGGCTGCATTTTAATTTTGTTGATGGTTTTCTTTGCAAACTGATTTTCTATTTTATGTTGTTCATTTCTTTATTTTTGCTTTTGTTACCCATGCCTTTGGAATCACATCCAGAAAAACATGACTAAGACCAATGCCAAGGAGTTTGTTACCTGGTTTTGGATTTTTAAAGGAACATTATTAGATTGTATATTCAAGTCTTTTGAGTTCATTATTGTGTATGTTGTAAAATAGTTCAGTTTTATTCTTTTGCATGTGACTGTCCAGCTTGGCAGCACCATTTACTAAAGAGACTATCTTTTTCATATTACATTTTCCTTACCTACTTTGCTATGAATTAAGTAACCATAGGTTTATTTTTGGTCTCTTTTTCTTCTTTTAAGTTAATCTGTCACTTTTCACACCAGTACCATATTGTTTTGGTTATAATTTCTTTCAGAAATGTCTTTTCATGTATCTATTTTGATTTTCATTGTATAATTTCATTTTGTTGGTTAAATTTATTCCTTGATGTCTTATTCTTTTTGATGGGCTTTTGATACCTGTTGGTGTAAAGAAATTTTATGTTGATTTTTGTATCCCACAACTCTGTCAAATTTATTGGTTCTAAAAGGTATATATTTAAATTTATTTTAATAAGAAGAGGCACAGAAAGAAAGACCAGAGGAATGTTCAGCTCTTGTGGTCGTGCAGGGCATTGATCCTGGAACCTGAGAGCCTCAGGTATGAAAGGGTTATTGCTGGGGCTCGGTACCTGCACTACAAATCCACTACTACTAGTGGCTATTTTTTCACTTTTGTTGCCCTTGTTGTTTATCATTATTGTTGTTATTGTTCATATTGCTGTCATTGTTGGATAGGACAGAGAGAAATGGGGGGGGGACATAAAGGGGGAGAGGAAGATAAACACCTGCAGCCCTGCTTCACTGCTTGTGAGGCGACCTCCCTGCAGGTGGGGAGCCAGGGACTCGAACCGGGGTCCTTGCACCGGTCCTTGCACTTTGCACCATGTGTGTTTAACCTGCTGTGCTACTGCCCAGCCCTCGTATAACTATTATTCTATCTATCCCACCCCTATGTTTTTGCTTTGGTGGTGTTTGTAGGATATAGATATATAGATATAATAACATATATAGATATATATAGAGAGAGATTGTTCAGGGCTGGGAAATGGCACACCTGGTTGAGCACACACATTACAGTGCACAAGTACTTAGGTTCAAGTCCCTAGTCCTTACCTGCAAAGAGGGTGGAAGTAGAGGTGGTGGTGGTGGAGAAGCTTCTCAAATGTCTGCAGGTGTGTGTCTCACCTCTCCTACTCCTTTCCCTTTCAATTTCTGTTTTTATCCAAAATAAATAAATAAATTTTTTTTTGTTTTTTTTAAAACTTTTAAAAAAATTTTTTAAATTTATTTAGTTTATTTATTCCCTTTTGTTGCCCTTGTTGTTTTATTGTTGTAGTTATTGTTGTCATTGTTGGATAGGACAGAGAGAAATGGAGAGAGGAGGGGAAGACAGAGAGGAGGAGAGAAAGAGAGACACCTGCAGACCTGCTTCACCACCTGTGAAGCGACTCCCCTGCAGGTGGGGAGCTGGGGTTCGAACCGGGATCCTTATGCCCGTCCTTGTGCTTTGCGCCACCTGCGCTTAATCCGCTGCGCTACAGCCCGACTCCCAAATAAATATATTTTTAAAGACCATATTGTTCACAACCAGTAACGGTTTTCCTTTTTTTCTGATTTTCATTGGTTTTTCTTACCGATTTGCTCTGGTTATTTGCTCAGTACTATGTTGAATAAAGGCAACAAGAATGCACATTCTCTTCTTGTTACTAATATTAGAAGAAAGGCATTCAAGTGTTTTATTTTTTATTCCACCAGGGTTATTGCTGGGGCTCAGGGCCAGCACCACAAATCCACCTCTCGGCAGTATTTTTTCCTTTTGTTTTTTCTTTTTATTTTATTTGACAAAATAGAGAAATAGAGAGGGAAGGGCAGATAGATAGAAAGGGAGAGAGAGGGAGTTGGGCTGTAGCGCAGTGGGTTAAGCACATGTGGCGCAAAGCGCAAGGACTGGCATGAGGATCCCAGTTCGAGCCCCCAGCTCCCCACCTGCAGGGGAGTCGCTTCACAGGCGGTGAAGCAGGTCTGCAGGTGTCTCTCTTTATCTCCCCCTCTCTGTCTTCCCCTCCTCTCTCCATTTCTCTCTGTCCTATCCAACAACATCAGTAACAACAATAATAACTACAACAATAAAAACAAGGGCAACAAAAAGGAGATTAATAAATAAATTGTTTACAAAAGGGGAGAGAGAAAGATAGGCAGTTGCAGACCTGCTTCACCACTTGTGAAGCCTCCCCCCTGCAGGTAGGGGCATAATGATGTGTATACTTAACCAGGTGCAACAGCGCCTGGCTCCCAGAATCCAATTGTTTACACTCGAGTATAACCTTGGGGTTGTCACTTACACCATTTACTGTGTCCAGGTACAGTACCTCTAGATTCCATTTAAGAGTTTGTTATAAATGTATGTCGAATTTCCTCCAGTGCTTTTACTGTATCTGCTGAGATGATCACATGGTTTGCATCTTTGCTTTATTGATAAATCTTGTTGATTTTGTGTGGTGAATTTTGAAACTTCCTTGTATCCCTAAACATTACACACTAGACTGTGTTGTATGGTCTATTTAATGTATTGCTGAATTTAGTTTACTAATTTTGTTTTGAGATTTAAAAATCTCTTCGCTAGGGATGCTGACCTATAATTTTCCTCTTTTTTTTTTTTTGTGGTGGTATTCTTGTATGGTTTTGTTAAAAGTAAGGCCAACTTCATAAAATGAGTTTGGAAGTATTCACTTTTTTTAAGGAATTAAAAATTATAGGTATTGGGAGTCGGGCGGTAACGCAGCGGGTTAAGTGCAGGCGACACAAAGCGCATGGACCGGCATAAGGATCCCAGTTTGAGCCCCCGGCTCCCCACCTGCAGGGAGGTCACTTCACAAGCGCTGAAACAGGTCTGCAGGTGTCTCTCTTTCTCTCCCCTTCTCTGTCTTCCCCATCTCTCTCCATTTCTCTCTGTCCTATCCAACAACAAGGACACCAATAACAATAATAACTACAACAATAAAACAAGGGCAACAAAAGAGAATAAATATTAAAAAAATAAAAATAAGTATAGGTATTAAATCATTGTTTAATGGAATTTGCCAATAAAGCTATTTACTCCCAGACTTTTCTGAGGGTAGAAGTTTTTGATTGCTGGTTCAGTCCCCCTACTGGAGTCGGTTCAGATTTTGTGCTTATTCAGTCTTGAAAGGTTATATGATTTTAGGGTATGTATGTGGTGTGGGACATGAACCACTTGCTGCTCAAGGGGAAATTGCACATCTAAGACATTCATTCCAATAAGTAACTGCCACCTAAGGAGGGGGTTTTCTTGAGATCACACTTCTGCTTCTCCTACCTGTTTTATACAGTCTGTTAGTCCCTTACTGCAAAGGAGCTCTTCAACTCATTTCTCTATCTTTGGAAAGAATTGTTCAGTACGCAGCTGTGTATTTGTGGAGTCTGTGGGAGGAAGGAAGCGAACCCAGTTATTGCTAGAGCATAGCATAGTCTTGCATTGCCTCCCTATAGTTCCTCTCCCTCTCTCTCTGTTTCTCTCTCTGTTTCTCTCTCTCTGTCTCTCTCTCTCTGTCTCTCTCTCCCCCCTCCCCTCCAGGGTTATAGCAGGGGTTCAGTGCCTGCACTACAAATCCACTGCTCCTGGCGGCCTTTTTTTTGTTTGTTTAAATATATAACAGATAAATTGTAAGAGGAGGGAAGATAGTGGGGGGGGGGGGAGAGAGAGAGATCTGTAGACCTGCTTTACCACTTGTGAAATGATGCCCCTGCAGGTGGAGAGCCAGGGGCTGGAACCAGGATCCTTGGGCGGGTCCTTATGCTTCTACTATGTGTGCTTACCCCAGTGCGCCACCGATCAGCACCCGTACCCCCCCCCCCTTTTTAACAAGAGCACTGCTTAGCTCTGGTTTATGGTGATACTAGAAATTGAACCTGGGACCTTAGAGTCTTAGGTATGAAAGTCTTTTTGCATAATCACTATGCTCCCATCCCACACTTTTATTTGTAAGGCTACTTCAATTTTAAGTTAGCAAAGGTTGTAGACATAAGTGCCCACCCAGAGTGGGACTTTCAGTGTGGTTCCTGGTATCACTAAAGAACCTGCCTGTCCAATTACACATGAACTGATATTTTCCAAAGAGATATCATTCCTCCACTCACCATACCAGTCCTGTTTTAAGCATCAGTTTCTTCTTTTTTCCATGAATTGATAAAAATGACACATTGATAAGTTGTCGGTTCTCATGGTTATCTTCCTAACCCCCTAGCATTTCAAACATGTCCAGAGAGATTCATTTTCAGCAAAACATCTAAGAATTGAAAGTCATTTTGAAAATATCTGTCCTCAGTATGATTGAGAGCCAGGCACTGCCATGACAGCAGTGGTGTTTCCCTGTTGGGGGGGTTATGCCTCCCAGTTCAGTCCTGGCCTGTGACATCTCTTTAATGAAGAGCTCAGCCAGTCCAGGAACAGCATTTCTGACTTAATTCCTGCTCTTGCTCCTGTACTATTTGTCTTTTACTGAACCTGTGAATGTGGTGAAAGGGGAGAGATGAGGTCTAAATCTTCTGCATGTGAAAATAATCAGATACAGTTCCTGTTCTCAGCAAGCTCATACTCCTATAAGAAAGACAGGAATGCACATGCTGTATTGAGTTGTAATTGTTACAGAGTTTTGTAGATTATCGAAAAGATTGTTGAGGAGGTATTACTAATTCTGTGAGCTGAATAGGGAAGACTGAGCAGTGAAGGTGGGGGGTGAATGGAAAAGCAATGGAGACTTCAGACCTCTTGGTTCAGGAGATCCCGAACAGTTCTTTTGTTGAAGGGACGAAACTGGAGAGGTGGAGAAGCTCTTGAATTAAGGGCATAATAAGGAATAATAAATATTATAATAAGAAATGTAATATTATAATAAGGAATATAAAATATTAAACTATCCCACATACTACTCTTAACCTAAAAGAAGGCCTAATGTCCAGTGAATGCAAAATCTTTTTCCTTGCTATATTTTCTTTTGTTTTTTTGCCACCAGGGAGGGCTACCACTACTGAGTGAGTCTAGCTGCTGGCACTATGAATCTACCAGTCCTGGTGGCCTTTTTTTTTTTCTTTCTATTTCAGTAGATAAACAGAAATTGAGAGGGGAGAGGGAGAGAGAAAAATAGACAACTGCAGACTCGTTTTACTGCTTTTGAAGCATCCCCCCTCCAGGTGGGGAGTGGGGGACTTGAACCCCGGTCTTTGAGCCTGATAATATGTGCACTCAACTAGAAATGCCTGGCCCCTGAAAAATCTTACATGGCTGTTGCTATCTCTTTTCTCCATCTTTCACTCTGTTTACTTGCCCAGACCATGATTTTGAGATGTTGATGGAGCTTCTTGGTGGAGGACAAAGGATGAGGGCTCTTGTCCTGAGCTGATATCCACATACTGATGGGTTAATGCCGGTGAAAGGCAAATTTCCTTTTGTTAGCTGGGTTTAGTTTCCCTTTTTGTGGGGCTGCAGTGTTTTTCCTCACTAGCTCCACTGCTTTACGTAAACAGAGACTCAGCCCACTGGTCATGTTCCTCTTAAGTTTCTAAAGCACTGCTCTTCAGGTAAGTGGTCTAGCAATGACTTCATTTGTGGTAAATGAACACCCACAGACAAGAGCTTTATTTTGCATATTTAAGCTCTCTAGCCTTAAGCAAGTTTTAAATCTAAGACTTTTTTTGTTTTTTTAAACATATTATTTTAAAATATTTTAAGTTGTTTATTAATATATTTTGGATAGAAACAGATTGAGAGGAGAGAGAAGAGCAGTGGCACACTGGGTTTAGTGCATATAGTACAAAGCACAAGGACCCGTGCAAGGATCCTGGTTCGAGCCCCGGCTTTCCACCTACAGGAGGTCGTTTTGAAAACGATGAAGCAAATCTGCAGGTGTCTTATCTTTCTCTCCCCCTTTCTGTCCCCCCTCCTCTCTCAATTTCTCTCTGTTCTATCTAGTAAAAAAAAAAAAAAAAAAAAAAAGGAAAAATGGCCACCATTTGTAGTACAGGCACCAAGCCCCAATAATAACCCTGGAGGCAAAAAAGGGATGGGAGGTAGCGCAGTGGGTTAAGGGCACATGGAGCAAAGCTTCTGTTAGATACCCTCTGTCAAGGTAATAAGGTTCTATTTCTACTTTGTGAAGAGGCTGTTTTTTTTTTCCCCTGTCCAGATTATGAAAAGATGAGGATATTTTTCCTTAACTGCTTCCTTCAGCCTCATCGATCTCATCAATTTAGGTGTCCAAAATCATTTTTTCCTCTGTTAATGTGATTAATTTTAGTAGTAGATTTTCTCATATTCAACTAACTATATTCAGACTATGTGCACTTAACACAGTGCACTACCGCCTGGTCCCACAACTAACTAGATTCATAACCAACTCAAGTTGATTATGATGGATCTTCTTATATTCTTGGATTTAGTTTGTCAGTCCTGTATTTAGGAATATTCACATCCATGTGCAAGATTAGCCTATACCTCTATTATGTTATTGACCTTATGTGTATTTTAGTAACAAGATTATATTATCCTTTTCTAAGACACTTGAGAAGTTTATATGATTTTCAAGTGACAGATTGTTCTAATCTGTAAAGACTTGATATATAGTAAAGCAATCTAGGCCTATGTGGAAATCCTGAACTATTGATTCCTTTTTGTTGTTTGCTTTTAATACACTGCCAGGGCCTCATATGCATGCAGTTATCACTGTTCCTGGGCCAACTTCTTCATTCAAGAAAAATAGGAGAGGGGCCTGGCAGTGGCACATCTGGTTGAGTACACATTACAGTGCACAAGAGCCTGGGTTCAAGCCCCCAGACCCCACCTGCAGGGGGAGTGGGAAGCTTCATGAACAGTAAAGCAGTGCTGTGTCTGTCGCCCTTTCTGTCACCTCTTTCCCTTTCAACTTCTCTCTGTTTCTATCCAGAATCTTAAAAAATAGAAGTAGGAGAAGATGAGGCAGGGAGGGGAGATACCACAGTACCACGTCACTATACACAGAGCTTTCCGTGGTAGGCTGATACTCCCATGTGGTACTGTGGTTACAATCCAGGGGCCCTCTCAGGTTACTACCTAGGACCTAGTTCTCTACTGGGAGTTTCTCCTGGCTCCAGATTAAAAGAGAGAGAGAGAGAGAGTGTGTGTGTGTGTGTGTGTGTCTGTGTGTGTGTGTGTGTGTGTCCCCTTCTGCCCACCAGGGTTAGTAGTGGATGAGAGATGAGGAGGAAGGAGAGTGAGAGAGACAGATAGATATCACAGCGCTGCTTCATAGCAGTGAAATTTCATAGTGAAACCTCACCCATGCAGGTGCTCCTATGTAGTGACCAGGGAGCCAAATAAGATAAACATGTGCTGGGCATCCTCACATGGTAGTGTGTCCTCTACCAGGTGAAGCCATCTTAAGGACCTACTTTTCAAAACTGTATCATTACAGTACTATTCAAATTTTAGGGTTTTTTTTTCATATAGACTTTAGTATTGTTTTTCTAGGAATAGATTTTTTGTTATTTCTATCTCTTATTCAATTTGTTTTTATGAAGTAGACCAGAACTCTGCTCCAGAATATGTGGTCTCAGCAATCGAGCTCAGGATCTCATACATGCAATTTGTTCTCAACTCTTGATCTACTTTCCTAGCTGCACTAGCTTGTAAATTCTTACTATAAAGATGTTCATAGTGTTCCCTTAAGATGCTTTCTTGTATCTGTGATTATGTCCTTTTGACTATACAGTTTTGTGCCACCCTCCCTTTCTTCCCCCAATGACATCTGTTAAGTTTCTTAGGCTTTCCAAAGAGTCAAGCTATATTTGTGTTTTTTTTTTCTTTCTCTCCCCCCACCCCCGTGTGTGTCTTATCTTTGTTTATTGTATAAAGACAGCCAGAAATAGGGAAAGAGATAGCGAGATACCTGCAACATGCTTCACCACTCACAAAGCTTTCCCTCTGCAGGTGGGGACTGGGAGCTCAAGCCAGGTCCTTGCACATTGTAACGTGCACTCAACCAGGTGCTACACCACCCAGCCCCTGTTTGTTTGCTTCTCTGTTGTATCATTTCTTTAACTTCTGCTCTCCTTATCTCTGCTGTTATGTTTTCTTTTTTTTAATATTTATTTATTCTCTTTTGTTGCCCTTATTGTTTTATTGTTGTAGTTATTATTATTATTACTGATGTCATTGTTGTTGGATAGGACAGAGAGAAGTGAAGAAAGATGGGGAAGACAGAGAAGGGGAGAGAAAGAGAGACACCTGCAGACCTGTTTCAGTGCTTGTAAAGCGACTCCCCTGTAGATGGGGAGCCGGGGGCTCAAACCAGGATCCTTATGCCGGTCCTTGCGCTTTGTACCACCTGCGCTTAACCCGCTGTGCTACCGCCTGACTTCCTGCTGTTATGTTTTCTTTATTCCTATTCTTTTCTTAAGTCCAATGTTCCTTTTTATAAAAATAAACATTCAATACTATATATTTCTTTCAAAACATAACCTTAACTTATCTCACATGTACACTATTCTGAAAATCTGTTTTGTGAATTTAGTTACTGCATTTAGTGACTCATTTGGGTTTATAACTGCATCTTGTTCTTTTTTTTTAATAGAGATTCTTCTGCTTTTTTTTTAATAGAGACAGCCAGAAATCAAGAGGGAAGGGGAGAAAGAGAGGGAGTGAGAGAGAGATACCAGTAGCCCTGCTTTACTACTCACAAAGCTTCCCCCCTGTAGGTGGGGACTGGGGTCTTGAACCTGGGCCCTTGCTTATTGTAGCATGTGTACTCAACCAGGTGCACCGCCACATGACCCCGCTACATCTTTTTCTTTTTTTAATACTGTATTTACTTATTCATGAGAAAGATAGAAGGAGAGAAAGAAACAGACATCACTCTGGTACATGTGCTGCTGGGGACTGAACTCAGGACCTCATGCTTGATAGTCCAGTACTTTATCCACCTCCCAGACCACACATCTTATTCTTTATGTCCATAGTGTTTATAATTTTTTTTAAACTGTGATTTTCAACCACATGATTTTTTAAAATATTGTTTATTTTAGATAGAGACAGAGATTAAAAGGGAGGAGGAGATAAGGAGAAAGAAGGTGGGGGTAGATAATATAATGGTTATACAAAAAGACTCTCATGCCTCAGGCTCTGAGATCCCAGGCTCAATAACCCACACCACCATAAACCTGATCTGTGCAGTGCTCTGGTTAAAAAAAAAAAAAAAAAAAAAAGAAGGAAGGAAGGAAGGAAGGAAGGAAGGAAGGAAGGAAGGAAGGAAGGAAGAAAGGAAGAAAGGAAGAAAGAAAGAAAGAAAGAAAGAAAGAAAGAAAGAAAGAAAGAAAGAAAGAAAGAAAGAAAAGGGAGACTTGAAGCACTGTTTCACCACTCTTGACTTCCCCCTGCAGGTAGGGACTGGGGACTTGAACCTGGGTCTTTGTGCATGGATAGAGGTGCTCTCTACAAGCTGTCCCACAACCCAGCCCCCTAGTTACATGATTTTTAGTTGTCTTTTAAAAAAAAAAATTCATTCATTTACTGTTTACTTTCAAAAACACTTCAGTGTCACTTTATAATACAAAACATTTATTCATTTTCTGAACAATATATAGGATCTTAGAATGCCAGCTTTCTGCTCATCTTCACCGGCCTTGTGTGCCTTGGTAATGTCAAGAGCATGCACATTAATGGGGCCAGGCAGTGGCGCACCAGGTTCAGTGCATGCATTACAGTGCACAAGGACCCAGATTCAAGCCCCTGGTCCCCACCTGCAGAGGGGAAGCTTCACAAGTGGTGAAGCAGGGCTGCAGGTGTCTCTCTCCCTCTCTATTTCTCCACTCCTCTCAATTTCTCTCTGTCTCTAATAATAATAAGACGAAGAAGAAGAACATGCACATTATAGTGCAGTCAATCTTTCCAAAACTCTTCATCTGGCAAAAATAAAGCTTAGTACTTCACTGTAAAGTTCTCTGCTAGACAGCACTTCCCTTTTCCCTCCCCAGCCCCTTGCAACCACCACTCTACTGTCTGTCTCTAGGAATTTGACTACTTTAACGACCTCATAACTTTGAAATTATAAAGAACTTGTACATATGTGCCTGGCCTATTTCACTTAGCTTAAGTTCATCTGTGTCTTAGTGTACGTCAGCATTTCCTTCCTTTAAAGACCCAAATAATATTCCATTGTTTGGATATACCATACGTAGTCTGTCAGTTTATCTGTTGAAGGATGCCTGGTCTTGCTTCTACTTGTTGATTCATGTGAACATGTATGCACACATATCTTTTGAAATCCTTATTTTTCTTTTGGGTATGTTCTCAAAAGTAGGATTGCTGGATCATATAATTCTTTTTCAATTTTCAGGGGAATTAGTATACTGAACTCCATAGTGATGATACCATTTTTCATACCCAGCAACATAATCCAAGGGTCCCAATTTCTCCACTTCCCTTCCAATACTTGTGTCTTTAACTCCACAAAACTCAACATTCATATTTTGTAGCACCAGTGCTGGTTTTCAGTCACGTTTATGTATGTAGTTCCTTTTGTACATCATTCAGCCTGGGATCTCAGACTTTTCACTCTAGTATCCTTTTCTGTCTTCCTTAGGGCTGCTTAGGACAGATTGAAATGCTGAAGATTGGTATCTTTCAATAATTTTGAAGATATACAAAACATTTTTAATTATCTATTTATTGGATAAAGGCAGCCAGAAATTGAGAGGAAAGCGAATGGTACAGAGAGAGAGAGAGTGAGAGAGACAGAGAGACACCTGCAGCACTGCTTCATCACTCACAAAGCTTTCCCCTTACAAGTGGGGACTGGGTGGCTGAACTGGGTCCTTGTGCACTGTAGTATGCGGGCTCAGCCAGGTGCACCACCACACATCCCCTTGAAGACTTCTCAGTACCATTTCTTTGACTACTACTTTTCCCCTTTCTCTTGATTCCATTCTTTTATAGTTTTAGCTTTTTTTTTTCATTTCACAGTTTAATTTTTTTGGTATTCTCTTTATTTATTTATTGGATAGACACAGCCATAAGTGGGGAGGGAAGGGGTTGATAGGGAGAGAGACAGAGAGACACCTGCAGGCCTGCTTCACCACTCATGAAACTTTCCCCTTCAGGACTCAAGCCCTGGTCCTTGCACATTGTAACGTGTGCTCAGCCAGGTTCACTACCACCCAGCCCCTAGTTTTAGTTCAATTTAATTAGACATTTCATTCTACCTTCAATGTTTCTTTCATATATCTGCCTTAGTCTAAAACAAGCCTTCTGTTCCATTTTAAAGAAATATTTTTTATTTATTCCCTTTTATTGCCCTTGTTGTTTTATTGTTGTAGTTATTATTATTGTTGTTGTTGTCATTGTTGGATAGGACAGAGAGAAATGGAGAGAGAAGGGGAAGACAAAGAGGGGGAGAGAAAGATTTGTTGTTTGATTGTTGTAGTTATTATTGTTGTTGTTGTCATTGTTGGATAAGACAGAGAGAAATGGCGAGAGAAGGGGAAGACAGAGAGTGGGAGAGAAAGATAGACACCTGCAGATCTGCCTCACCGCCTGTAAAGCGACTCCCCTGAAGATGGGGAGCCGGGGGCTCGAACCGGGATCCTTACGCCAGTTCTTGCACTTGGTGCCACGTGCGCTTAACCCACTGCGCTACCGCCCAACTCCCTTCTATTCCATTTTTTTAGTTTTTCAATTTATCATGCTATCATTTTATAGCCTGTATTTGATATTGCAGTATGTGAAGTTTTAGGAGCTATTATTTCTACTGAATTTCATTTATTTTAGCTTGTTTCCGCATGGGCATCCTGAGTGGCATTCTGATGGTAAAATGATCTTCCAATGGCTCAGGGAAATAGCTCATATGGATAGTGTGCCTATTTTGCCATGCACTCAACCCAGGTCGAACCCAGTACCCAGCACTGCAGGGAGCTCTGGTGCTATGTCGTCTTTCTCTCTCTTCTCTGTCTCTGATGAGCTCGGATGTGTTTAGGATGGCATGGTCGTACACTTTCTCTCTGTATCTTTAAAAAAGTCAACCTAGAAAAGTAAAGTCTTGATGATGATTTTTTTTAAAGATTTTATTTATTTATGAGAAAGATAGGAGGAGAGAGAGAGAAATGATTTACATGGTTCTCTTACTACTACTACTACTACTAGTGTTTGCCCTTCTTCCGTAGCCAGTCAACAGCATCAGGTTGAGCCTGATGTAAAGTTTCGAGACCTCCTTTGAATCTGGAGAGGTGGCAGTCGTTGACTATGTGGGTCATAGTCTGTCTGGAGCTGCAGGGGCAGTTTGGGTCCTCTCTGGCTCTCCAGCGATGGAACATAGCGGCGCACCGGCCATGGCCTGTTCGATAGCGATTGAGGAGGGCCCAGTCATAACGTGCTATGTCAAAGCCGGGTTGACGCTTGCAGGGGTCTGTGATGAGGTGTTTGTTCTTTACCTCAGCTGACTGCCAACTCTGTTTCCAAGAGTCTGGAACAGAGAAGTTCAGTGTAGGCGTAGGGGACCAGATTGGGTGACGAGACATCAACCGTTGAACAGGGTGGGTGAAGATATCCGCGTATATTGGCAGGTCCGGTCGAGCGTAGACGTGGGAAATGAACTTAGATGATGCCGCATCCCGACGAATATCTGGCGGGGCGATGTTGCTAAGAACTGGCAGCCATGGAACCAGGGTGGAACGGATGGTTCCAGAAATTATCCTCGTGGAGGAATATAATTTGGAATCGACCAAGTGGACATGGGGGCTACGGAACCATACTGGGGCACAGTATTCTGCAGTGGAATAGCATAATGCCAGAGATGATGATTGTAGTGTGGAAGCGCTCGCGCCCCATGAGGAGCTGGCCAGACTTGCAATGATGTTATTCCTCGCGCCCACCTTTGCTGCAGTTTTTATCAGATGTTCGTGAAATGACAGAGTGCGATCGAGAGTAACGCCAAGATAGATTGGCTGGGCTTCATGCCGGATTCTCGTATCGCCAAGCTGCACATTAAGCTCACGCGAGGCCCAGGCATGGTGTAGATGGAAAACAGATGATACCGTTTTAGCAGTGCTAGGAATTAGTCGCCATTTTTTACAGTAATCAGATATCATGTCTTTCATGAGTGTTTCCTCGAGGATGTCGAACTTTGATGCCTGAGTTGCACAGCAGATGTCATCGGCGTAGATGAACTTCCTGGGAAGTTTCTGGGAGGTCATTGATGTAAATATTAAATAGCGTAGGAGCCAGAACAGAGCCCTGGGGGAGGCCACTTGAGACAAGTCTCCATCTGCTAGACTTGTCACCCAGATGCACCCGGAATCTTCTGTTTTGGAGAAGAAACTATATAGTGTTCTCTTACTAATGGGCACCAGCAACCCAGACGCTTTCTCAGCTTTAGATCTCTTCTATCAAAGCAGACAGTATCCATTTGAATCCCCAACCACTGTGGAGGCTGACCTGTGGTTACAGATTCATAGAGTTTACTATTACTGCCATTACTTTTCCATCAGCATTTCTGGCAGAACAGTAGATTTCCTTCTTGGTTCCCTTTGTCAAAGGTTGCAGCTCTTGTTAGTCCATTCTTGCTTCAGTGAGTGGTGGAGGTGTAGTCCCAGTCTGAGGGGTCAGGCCTCAGGCAGGACACCAGCACAACCTGCATCTGCTCCCTTGTGTAGACTTCTCCTTCTTGCTTTTCCTCTTGACTTGTTGTTCCCTCACCTCTAATGATATTAATTAGATATTAATATTAATAATTAATATTAATAATATTAATATTTTACTTACTTGTTTGACCCCAGGCGCTACATGTGTGCTTAACCTGGTGCACCACCACCTGGCCCCACCTCATCTCATTTTTATGTTCTTAATTCTTTGTTACTGTATCTGTTTTGTATAGGTCTCTGTTTTTCTTAAGAATTTCCTTTTCTTGGGGGTCGGGCGGTGGCGCAGTGGGTTAAGCACATGTGGCGCAAAGCGCAGGGACCGGCGTAAGGATCCCCGTTCGAGCCCCTGGCTCCCCACCTGCAGGGGAGTCGCTTCACAGGCGGTGAAGCAGGTCTGCAGGTGTCTATCTTTCTCTCCCCTTCTCTGTCTTCCCCTCCTCTCTCCATTTCTCTCTGTCCTATCCAACAACGAATTGCGTCAACAAGGGCAATAATAACCACAACGAAGCTACAACAAGGGCAACAAAAGGGGAAAAAAAAAATGGCCTCCAGGAGCGGTGGATTCATGGTGCAGGCGCCAAGCCCAGCAATAACCCTGGAGGAGGAAAAAAAAAAAAAAAATTCCTTTTCTTGTGACTTATATTTGCAGTGTAATTAATTTACCTCCAGATTGTCTGGACCTATTGTACTAAACAAATGAAAGTCCTGTAGTAGAAAAATGTCAGATTTTTCTGAGCCCTTATTGGACTATGAAGATACAGTACAAAGGTTACTTTAAACATTTGTGTTTGTCCTTTATTGCCTTGTTTGTTCATTATTCTCTTTGAACAAATACTGTTACTAGCACTTAGGATGTCTTGCTAGTGAAGACAGAAGTAGCCCCTTCTGAAAGCTTATGATCTACTGGAAAAGACAAATGAGTAATGGCAGCTTTCTGGGGTAAGGTGTGATGGAGAAGAACAAAGGGTGAGAGAAAATTGATTTCTCTTGACTTCTGTCTGAGTAGTTGCCTTGCACTGTTGCTCTCTGAATTGCCTTCCCGAGTTAACAATTTTTGCTGGTATGAAAAGATCCCTTAAATGTTTGTTACAGTTCATCAGACTTTATGGAAATATTTGTGTATTCATAATTTGAAGGCTGTAATAAACACTCCCAAGATTAGAAACACTCCCACTTGAGAAGGAAGGAGAACTTATTGACAAAATTCAAACTCAAATCTGAGCACTGGGAGATAAGGAGAAAAAGAGACAGAGAGACACCTGCAGCCCTGCTTTACCACTCATGAGGCTTTCCCTCTGCAGGTGGGGAGCAGGAGCTTGAACCTGGGTCCTTGCGCACTGTAGTGTGTGTGCTTAACCAGGTGTACCACCACCTGGCCCCTATTCATTTTCTTCTGCTCCATAGTAAACCATCACAAACTTAACCTCCATTTACTACCCCAGTTTCTAGAGCCTAGAAGAACTGCGTGGTGCAGCTGGCTTCTCTCTTCAGGTTCTTACATTTATGTGTCAGTAGCTGCGTTCCTTCTGAGCTCCAGGGAGAAATCTACTTCCACATTCATTCAGATTATTGGTTGTCATGGGAATTAGACGTTCCTCAGTATGATCTTAAGAAAGTAGGACATGCAAGGAATTATTTAGCTAGCATAAACACAAACATGATGTTATTTAAAACTTAACAAACTCAGGGCTGCGTGTGGCGCACCTGGTTGAGCACACGTATTACAATGTGCAAGGACCCGGGTTCGAGCCTCCGGTCCCCACCTGCAGGGGAGAAGCTTTGCGAGTGGTGAAGCAGTGTTGTAGGTGTCTCTCTGTCTCTCTCTATCACCCCCTTCCCTCTTGATTTCTAGCTGTCTCTGGCCAATAAATAAAGATAATAAAAAAAAAAACCTTAAACTCAGGAATGAAGTAACAGGAGAGTCAAGTTTCACCCTGCTGCCCTCCTGTTGTATGTGTCTCGTGCTCTGCTGGGTGGTATAGGAGTTGCGGCCACTGGCCAGACTTTCCCATTGTTGAGAGAACCATGGGTTCATGTGGACAGGAACTTGTAACTGGCATAAGGAAGAAAAAGATATTTAAAAGACTTCTCCATTTGCATTGCCAAGTTCCCTTGTTTGTTTTCTAGTGATCTCTGTTGGAGAATAGGAATCTGTGGTTCAAATAGTGTTTGTTGCACAACCTTGTATGAATTCTGGGATATTCTATTTCAAATTAGAGGCAGGTTGCAGGGCCAACTGCTATGTTTTCTAGCTCATGTCGTTTTTCTGGTTAGATGGGATCAGGTGGCTGGCTGTCTTTAAATGTAATCTTAATTTTGTTCAAGGCAGTGATTTTTTTTTTTAAGCTTTTGGACTTAGAACAAACTCACTTGATTTTATTGTATTCTCCTTTATTCTCTTCCTCATCCCTTCTTAAAAGGATGAGGGGATATGAAGATATACTTGAGGACCTCCTCAAATACTGCTCAGTAATCTAGAATGCAGAGATCCATAGATTAAAATGTTTGGCTCAGCCAACTGAGCATACATGTTACAGTGTGCAACGACTTGGGTTCAAGCCTCTGGTCCCCACCTGCAGGAAGAAAACTTCACAAGTGGTGAAGCAGAGCAGTGAGGTCTCTGTCTCCATCTCTGCCTCCCCTTCCCCTCTTGATTCCTCTCTGTCTCTATTCAATAAATAATAAACTGTAAAAAGATAATGCATTATGAATATAATGTCCATTTCAAGATGTGCATAAGAAACTTGAATAATATAATAAACAATAATTTAGTGGTTCTAACATCCTTTGCATTCACAGGATTAGACCACTAAGCTAGACAAGTATAAGGCTGTCTCCTAAAAGCATAACATGTTAATTCATCAGGAAAACATTTTTGAGAACTTACAGGATGCATAGCCAAAGTGCTGTTGGCAGTTTTTAGTCATTAGCTGGATGTTCTGCAGAAGCAAAACTTGATGACACAGTGTCTGAGTGTGTATGTGTAGCCAGAGAGGAGGGGAGGGAAGCCGGTGTGTGATAGATAGATAGATAGATAGATAGATAGATAGATAGATAGATAATACAGTGGCCCTCAAAGGGGAGCTGACCCGGCTTAGCAGCTTGTCTCTGCCCCTCTGGGAACAGATGGCTGGTGAAACCAACACCAGTTTAGACAGTAGATTTGGGTTAAGACTTTGGAAGACTGATGTATAACATGGACAGTGAACTTAAGTAAGCTCTGCTCAGGTTTTTGGTCCTACAAAGGCACTCATTTCAGAACCCAGTATCTCATCACAGGGACTAACACCTCCAACTTCAGTCTGCTTCCGTGTTCATGCCCTCCATGCAGTGGGAAGTGGATGGTCAAACCCAGGCAAGAATGACTTTGGGGGAGGGAGGAGGAGATAGCATAGTGTTTATGCAAAAGACTTGTATGCCTGAGGCTCTAACTTTGCAGGCAGGTTCAGTGCCTGCCCTCCACCACCACAAGCCAGAGTTGTATAGTGCTTTGAAAAAACAAAGTAAAACAAAACTCTGGGCCTAGGTTTTCCCTTGAACAAGATGGTCTTGCCTCCAACTACAGAGTTGGGGCCCTTGTGCGGCCTTGGTCTCAACGCTCCTGTTCTGGGAGAAGTGCTGCAGTCTCCTGGCAACATTCACAGCTTGGGTAGTGGTCCAAGCTTGCTGTGTGGGGTCCACTTGGTGATGGTTGTTGTGTGTCTGTGGGGACCCCCTGCTTTCTGATGGACCCGTGCCTCCTATGCTTATGAGAAGACATCCCCATCCCAACCCTTGAGAGACTAGTCTCACGGGTTTCTGAGCCAATCTGTCTTTTCATAGTGGTTGGCTATGACATTTTTTTTTTTTTGGAAGTTTAAGTTTGTGAAGGCAGCAGCATTACATCCTCAGCTGAAGAGGCATCCTCATCCTTATCCTCATCCTCATCATCTCCTGCTCCTGTTTCCTTTGAATTGTCCAGTCAGTCCTAAGGCATATGATGTTTGACAGGAACAGACATTAGATGAAGAGAGACAACGAGTACTGGGATAGCAAAGAAAATTAGAATGCGTTCTTGGATGGAGTTTGAAAACAATCATGCTAGGTGAAATAAGTCAGAAACAGAAGGATGAATATGGGATGATAGTGTTTGAAGTTGGAAAACAAGATCAGAAGAGAAAACACAAGTAGAACCTGGACTGGAGTTGGCATATTGCACCAAAGTAAAAGACTCTCTGGGGTGTGTGTGGGGGTGGGGTGGGGTGGGGAGAATACAGGTCCAAAATGGATGACAGAGGACCCTAGTGGGGGTTGTACTGTTATATGGAAAACTGGGAAATGTTATGCATGTACAGACCATTGTATTTACTGTCGAATGTAAAACATTAATTCCCCAATAAAGAAATTAAAAAAAAGAAAATTAGAATGAGTAGGTCAGCAGGACACCAGGAGCTGGTGGGAGTCAGAGAAAGAGAAGTGTGGTGTGGAAGCGGAGGTGGGTAGGGGCTCTGTTCTCTCAGCTGGGGTGCTGGGTGACCTTGGACAGCTGCTCCTCCCACTCAGCCTGTGTGCTGTGACATGGGTGTGACACAGCTGCCTGGTCCAAAGTGCTGCACGGTCAGGCTTCCCTCTGGCTTCACTCCCACCTTCGGTCCTCCTCTGAGATCCTTAGTTCAGACTAATTTCTATGCCCTGGTAAATCTAGAATCACCATGTACAAATAGTCTTACTCTTTGGAGGCTGAATGTGATGGGAAAGTCTGAACTTCTCAGCTGATGTCACGGTGGCATCCTAGCCACCCCCAGCCCTCCACTTTATCCAACATGCACCATGAAAGGAATCTGTGCTTGCTCTGACTTCCTAGATGTCTGCAGTATTATCTGGGAGGTGGGCTCAGTTTAATACTCTAAATGAGCAGGGTAAAATAATGTTGGGTGTATTTTCTTTAAACTAAGAATGTGTTCTCAAATTTTTATTTTCTCTTTTCAGGGACCAGCAGTTTCTGGATCCAACTCTGGAATATGTGAAGGTAAGCAATCAGAATTTAGCCTGTGATTGGGGATACTAGGGTAATAAATTTCCCACTCCTAGCACGTTGTTGCCAAATAATGTTGCAGCCTAGCTTGCAAGCTGATTAGAGTGAAACAACAGAAGGTAACTTGACTCTCTAGGCCTTTGGTAACCTTTGTACTTTACGTCATCCTGTTATATAGGCTTATATTCGTTCCCCTTTATTTGAAACCTTGGGACCAGATGTGTTTGAAAATTCAGGATTTTGTTTTAAAGAAAAGTAATGTGGTACTTACCTAACACCCCCAAGGGGTCTAGGTTCAGCACCCCTAATCAAAGACATCATTTCAATAGTGAAATATAAGAATACTCAACACCAATTAGGCTAAGCAGGCAATAAATGACTTTATGCATTTTGCCATTGAATGAGATTGGATTTGTTTTGCTGCCAAGTGGATGAGTTATTATTATTTTTAAGCTCCTAGACTGTTTTGGATTTGGGAATAATAGATGGTTGTTGTGTACCTGTGTTTATCTTCTAAGAGGACCTAGGACTGACTCCCTGGCCATGTTTTCTGGGCTGCCCTTTCCTTTCCAGCACTTACCCTGCTTGCTCAGCAGCTCATCCAGAACCATGAGCTGTGATGATATATTACTTTCCAGTGTCACTGACATTCAGGGCTTCTAAGTGTTTACTTTCTGAGCAGAAATATGCTTTCCCTTCTTCCTTTGCCTCCCCATATTTGGGTGTGCCTGTTTTTGTTTTTGTTTTTAAGAGCCACAATTCAATAGGTACCTACTACAGAAAGGAAAACTCCACCTTGTCATACTTGGTTTCTTGGATTTATGACAACCTTTACTAGGACTTCTAAGGAGAAATCCTGTTACAAGTTAGGATTAAAGGTCTTTATTTCCTAGAAGCTACATCTGTCTTCATTATTCCAAGGGGAGAATCCCAATTGCACAGAATTTCAGCCTGTTGCCTTTGGGTGGACTTGTGTCTCTTCAGGGTTATAGCATTACTTCCTTGCAAACCAGAGGATGATGGTAGAGGGGAAAACTCTAAATAGTAGAACCAACTGGTCACTTGAGGCAGTCATCAAAGAGTTTGTTGGAATGGAGACAGGTATTATTTTTCCTCCTCTTATACCCACAGGCTGTCAGAACTGTAGTTCAGTGCCGCAAATGTGTAACCCGAACCCAGCAGGACCAATGCATCAGAATTTGCTCCAAGCTTTATAAATGTGTCTGTGTTCCTCTTGAGTGCATCACATATGTTTTTGTGTAGGTCATGCACTGCAAAGCTCTAAGAGATGCTATTCATTGAGACTATGATTTGATTTGACCATAATGTAAAAAATGTGTCCTAGAATTAAGCAGTCTGTGAATCACTGCAGCCCTTTAAAAAACAGTCCGTATCGTGTTTCAGAAATTGAGTGTCTCCTGTTGCAGACTTCACTCTGGCTGTGCTCAGGACTCACACTCTCCTTTGCTCCAGTGGCTTAGTTTCTTATTTTACAGAAGTTTAAACCTTTTAAGGTAATCTGACGATGAATTCTGAAGTTACCCAGAGATTTTTTTTTTTTAAATGACATGCTTAGCATTATCTAAGCTATTGCATCTCATCTGTGAGTATCAGTCATCGTGAGTTGAGTTGCCAAAGAGACAGAACTGGTTTCTGTCTAGCTGTGTTCTCCCTGCTTTTCCCAACAGTGAAATATGATGGATTTGGCCACCTTTGCAAGGGCCTGCTAAGAAGTCATAAAGGTTACTTATTGCTCCTACTCTTATCTGGATCTGGTCAGAGATTTATAAGTGAAGTCTCAGTATTCCTCCTTCTAGGTACATCACATTTTCCCCTTTTCCACTTTGCCCTTGCTTTAGAGGAATGGCTTGGGGGCTTGTTGTGCAAATGTGGGGTATTTTCATTTACCTCTATGGCATAGGAGCTCTAAAAGCACATTCCTGGAGACCTGTCACCTAAAGATCTTCTTAACCCAGAGCAGGCCCAGGGTAGCATTCTTTGTTTATCTGCCTGATGGGACCATGCTGCTATGACGCCTGTCTGTACCAGCACGCGCTTGGTGACTGGAGGCTGGATGGAGGAAGGTAATCAGAGGAGGCAAGAGAGTTGTAAATAAGATGCAATTTGACCCCCTGAGTTTTTCTTCCCTACAGTCCTCTATACACACAATACCTCTTGAACATTGAGAAAAGTTGAGAGTCCACATAAAAGTATGTTGCACCCTATAGTGTCCTTTGGGAAAAGTCAGGTTTATCAGCTGAAACACAAGAGTCAAGATATCATATTTTGCAGTTGTGACCCAGGAGGTGGTATAGTGTGGATGAGGCATTGAACTCTCAGGAGTGACATCCCAGTCTCTCCGTGGCATTGCATTGCATTGCATGTGTCAGAGTGGTGCTCTGGTTCCTCCTCCTCCTCCTCCCCCTCCTCCTCCTCTCACCCACTCTCAGTAATAAATAAGCAAACCTTAAGAAAGAAGCATTATTATTATCATTGTCATCATCATTGTCTTATATATAAGCAGAGAAAGATATAGAGACCACAGCACCAGGGGGCCGGGTGGTGGCACACCAAGTTGAGTGCTCAGGCCCCAGTCCCCACCTGTAGGAGGAAAGCTTCAAAAGTGGTAAAGTAGGCTCTGGGTGTCTCTCTGTCTCTTTCCTTCTCCATCTCCACCTTCTCTCAATTTCTGGCACAGCACCAAAGTTTCCTTCAATGTGGCAGGGCCCTGACTTGATCCTGGGCCACACACATCACAGAGCAACAAGCTATCTAAGTGAGCAACGTCACCAGACCAGGGAGCCACATGTCATGGTGACCTTAGAATAGGAGGTTGCCAGCAGAGAGCAATTCTCACCTCTTGACCCTCCTCCCATTGGGTTTCCTGACCATCTTCACCTGGTACTTTCAGTGCTGGGTTCTAAGAAAGGCCTGGGACCTCCTCCAACTACTTGCCTCCCTGAGTGTAGGAGGTTGATCTGGTGGCCACTGGGGTGATGGGACTGCAGAGTGGTGGAAGGGGGAGCTGGGCAGAGGAAGAATCCAAAATCCAACTCTGTCTAGTTTGTGCTCTGTGAAGACTAGATTGCAACACATTTCTTTTTCTTCTAGCGTTTGCCCTTCTTCCGTAGCCAGTCAACAGCGTCAGGTTGAGCCTGATGTAAAGTTTCGAGACCTCCTTTGAATCTGGAGAGGTGGCAGTCGTTGACTATGTGGGTCATAGTCTGTCTGGAGCCGCAGGGGCAGTTCGGGTCGTCTCTGGCTCCCCAGCGATGGAACATAGCGGCGCACCGGCCATGGCCTGTTCGATACATTAATACAACCTGAAAGGGGACCCAGTTCATGGTTGCTAGGCTCCAAGTAGCTCTTCTGTGCAGAGTATGAAGGTAATTGGGCCAGACTGGAAAGCCCTCTGGCTGTTTGGCAGAGCTTTTACCTCCTCCTGCAGGCGCACCTCCTGTAAGGAGGCCTCCCAACTGCACCTCTGCCCTCTTGGCTGAATTCCATGCTTGCATGTGAGTAGAAAACTAAAGCAGATTCAAAGAAATGTAGGGATATTGGAGCCTTTCGCCTCAGTTGCCACCTCCTTAAATTGTTAGAGTGGGGAATTGTTTTCTCCTTTTTCTGCTTTCCCCCATCCTTTCCCTTTCCTACCCTACCCCCCACTAAGGTAGCTCAAAACAGATCATCTTGAAAGTCCGTTTGTATAATCAGTAAGTATTATATCATGTATAATCCGTTCCTATAATCAAACACGATCAATTCTCTTGCACTGTGTCTGAAAGAAACCCCTTCTTCAAACAGTGGTTCCACCTTCTTCCTGCTCTTAGTCATTATTAGTAACTTTGGTTGAGCACAGCTCTGGAATTTTCCTCTGCGTACCTAGCATACCTTACCCTAGATAAAAACCAACATTAAAAAAAAAAAAAACAGAGGAAATAACTTTTGAAAGAACTAGCTGTAGGCAGCAAAACTGTGTTGTAGAGTTTACCTTCTGGGCAGATTTAGCTGCTGACTGACCCCACTTGTGGGTTGTTTTTGGTTTTTTTTTTCCATATTTTAAACCCTATTAAAACTATTTGCTCAGTGTCTAGTTTCCTAGACCTGTGGCAGGTAACTGCTTTGGATATTTGATAAAATTTGTACTAAAATTCAAATAAATCATATCTCTATGTTAAACTCCCCAAGCAGCATCCTAATAGGAGACTCCAAGCTACATAACCCTTAATAATCACCAAGGAGGGGAGCCCAGCCCACTCTCTGGTTCTAATTAGCAGTGTGACTTTGGCCTTAGCTCCTCCCTCCTGTGTTTCATTTTTCCCCCAACAAGAAAACGGGGGGTCAAGGGGGGGGGGCTAATATCCCTTTTAGGTTAATACTTCTAGGATCCTGTCAGTAACAGGCCAGAGAGGAAAGTTTTTCACCAAGTGATAAGGGATTCTCAGTCTACCCCTCTTGATCATAAAATGGCCGTATTGAATGGAACAAGGGAGGCAATTCAGATTGTATCTCAGACTTAAGACTGAGCGTGTGATGTAATTGGCCCACCTGCCCACTTTACCTTAAAGGATTAGTGGCTGACCCCAGCACTCTTGCACTGCTCTTGTGATTCATTATGCTTTCAGTGTTGTAACCTTTTGAACCTGTGAAACCTACTTTCATTTTCTGCCTGGGATGACTTCTTAAGTTTCATGATATGTACCCCACCCTCCCCCACATACTGTAAATTTTATAAATTATTTCCTGACTCCTTCCCCTTTATACGTATCTTCCTTTTTGACTAAATGTTCTCATACTTTTCTGGTGTCTTCATATATACCTGACAGTTGTTTTAGTAAGAAATACCTTTTATTGGAGTGGTTTAAAAGTACATTTCTTAGGGGAGGAGGTGAATGCCTACAGCAGTGCTGGATGAGGTTTCTTTTAGAAGAAATGTTTATTACAGAGTTTTTATTTCAAAATAAATTGTCGGGGGCTGGGCGGTAGCACAGCTGGTTAAACACACATGGCGCAAAGCACAAGGACCAGCCCAAGGATCCTGGTTTGAGCCCCCGGCTCCCCACCTGCGCGCGGGGGGAGGGGGGGGGGCACTGCACAAGCGGTGAAGCAGGTCTGCAGGTATCTTATCTTCCTCTTCCCCTCTTGATTTCTCTCTGTCCTGTCCAACAACAGCAACAGCAATAACAACAGCAACAAGGGCAACAAAATGGAAAAAATGGCCTCCAGGAGCAGTGTAGGCACCAAGCCGCAGCGATAACCCTGGAGGCAAAAAAATGAGTAAATAAATCGTCCTTTAAAAGAGGAGCTGAAAATAATCAAGAACAAGGAAAGAGTTTTGGAATGACTGACTTTCAGATTAGCCATTGTAGTAGACTCAGCCCCACTTCTGGAAAGCACAGACCAAGCCCACTCTCTGGGAGACTAGTTAGAGGGTGTGGAGTTGGAATGTGGCCTTTTGTTCCCAGCCAGCTTCCCAGAGGAAGAATATCCTTTCTTTTGTCATCAGCTTTGGTGGGTTCTTGCTAGCCCCACTTGTGAGCTTTCAGAAATGAGTTGCCCTTTCTGAGCTCACCTTGCAGATTAGAAGGCTCAGAATTGGGATTCAGAACCCTTCCACTTCTGTCCCTCCGCATACCCATGGAGCCCATTGCCACTTAGAAGTCATTCTAAGTAGTGCAGCGGGTTAAGTGCATGTGGCGCAAAGGGCAAGGACCTGTGGAAGGATCCCTTTTTGAGCCCTCGGCTCCCCACCTGCAGGGGAGTCCCTTCACAGGTAGTGAAGCAGGTCTGCAGGTGTCTATCTTTCTTTCCCCCTCTCTCTGTCTTCCTCCTCCTCTCTCCATTTCTCACTGTGCTACCCAATAACTACAACAACAATAACTACAACAACAATAAAAATGGGGCAACAAAAGGGAATAAATAAGTATTAAAAAAAAAAAGTCAGTCTTTCATGAGGCCAGCTCTCCAAAAATGCTCTTTCTCAGAGTCTTAGAAACCGGGCTCAGATCTCAGGAAGGCCTTTTTCTACAGTTGCCAGGGTTCCACCAGGTCACCAGCAGATTAAAAGAGGAATAATTATGCGAATTCCAATGCCAAGAATAAGTGTGCTGGCTGTGGGAGACCATGGTGGGAGAGGGGCAGCAGGACTCTCCCGCCCCCCTACTCCCCCCCCACCCCCACCTTTGTGCTCAAGATGGCTGCAGCCATGGTCACGGTTAATAGCTGTCTCTGAGGGAAGGCTTTTGCTGTAGTGGGGAAAACAGGCCAGTTTGCTCTGGATTATCCAGCTAACAGTCATGAAAGGGACTTACAAAAACAATGGCACGCTGTACATTCCATGAGATTTTAACAAGTCGTATGAACCACATAATGGCCTGATTGGCTGGCGCTGCAGGATTTTGCCTGAGTGAGCACATCCATAGAGCCAGCACCATCCCCCGTGGGAGCAAGAAAATCCAGTGCTGCCAGCCCTGAATGGGGAGCTGAAGAGAACATCCCTTGTAACTTGTGCCACGCTGGCCCCACCCCAAAACATTTACAGCAAATGTAGCTGGGGTGTCAGGGTTCTCACAGTTTAAAGCAAATGCTGAGGCAAGGAAGACAGACAAAAAATGAAGAATTTTCTCTTCAGATCTGTAAAAATGTGGTTGGTCATTCATTAGAAGGAAAGATGTGTCATGAGCTGGGCTCCTTTAAAAATCTATTATATGTAAAAGCTTTCAGTTACTTTATAATTGACAAAAGGTAGAAACCACTTAGAGTGCTTCAGGTGGTGAGGAGACAGACTGTAGTGGTGTACTGTGCAGCCTATTAAAAGGAATGGCTGTTGGATGCATGTGAATGTACTGTGACAGAAAAAAAAAGGTCTGTGTGGAGGGGGAAGTGGTAGACTGTAAAAGGAAACGAAAAAACTTTTGAAGTGCTAGAAATACCTTAACTGCTATGGTAGTTAGCCACTATGGCTGTTTCAAAGTTCATAGAACTCTTTTAAAAATTTTTTAAAAATATTTTATTTATTTTCCCTCTTGTTGCCCATGTTTTTTTTTTATTATTGTTGTAGTTATTATTGTTGTTGCTGATGTCTTCATTGTTAGGACAGAGAGAAATGGAGAGAGGAGGGGAAGACGGGGAGAGAAAGATAGACACCTGCAGACCTGCGTCACCGCTTGTGAAGCGACCCCTGCTGCAGGTGGGGAGCTGGAGGCTCAAACCAAGATCCTTACACCAGTCCTTGTGCTTTGTATCACGTGCACTTAAGTACCTGCTGCATTACCACCTGACTCCCCATAGAACTCTTAATAAGAATGACTGTATGCGAATTTCACCTCAGCAAGTGTGACTTTTAGAGAGCAACCTAAAGTCTAGGAGAAGGTGTAGTGGGTAGAGAGCTCAGCTGGAAGGCTTCAGGTGTTGAGTTTGATCTGTGACAATGCATGTGCCACCATGATACTCTGACTCTCTTTCTCATAATCTACTCCCCCCCAGAACATTATTATATTTCAGTCTTTATGTACTGCCATCTCAGTAGGAGAAATTTCCTTTCTCCTTTCCTTCCTTCCTTCCTTCCTTCCTTCCTTCCTTCCTTCCTTCCTTCCTTTCTATCTTTCTTCTTTTGCCTCCAGGATTATAGCTGGGGCTCGATGCCTGCACTATGAATCTACTGCTCTTGGTGGCATTTTTTTTTTTTTAATTGGACAGGACAGAGAAAATGAGAGGGGAGGGGAGGGAGAAAGGGAAGGAGAAAGATAGACACCTGTAGACTTTTTAAAAAAAAATTTATATTTATTTTCCCTTTTATTGCCCTTATTGTTTTTTATTATTGTTGTTGTTATTGATGTCATCCTTGTTGGTTAGGACAGAGAGTAATGGAGAGAGGAGGGGAAGACAGGGAGGAGAGAAAGATACGACACCTGCAGACCTGCTTCACCATTGTGAAGCGACTCCCCTACAGGTTGGAAGCTGAGCCAGGGACTTGAACTGGGATCCTTACGGTGGTCCTTTTCGCTTTGCGCCATGTGCACTTAACCCGCTGCGCTACTGCCTGACTCCCTCATGCAGGTGGGAAACCAGGAGCTCGAACCCAGATCCTAGGCCTGGTCCTTGCACTTAGTACTATGTGTGCTTATCTGGGTGTGACACCACCCAACCCCCCTGGAGAAATTTTCAGGTTTGAGATGGGTACGTATCAGGAAGAGAGGCTGAAATGGCTCTCCTGTGGTTGTAGGTTTACAGACCCTATCAATGAGGCTGGATTTCTGATCAGATGGAAAAAGTGCTGAGCTTGTGCGAGTGTGAACGCAGTGGCTCATTCAAGAGGTAGACCTGAGTATTTGCCATGTGTCAGCAACAGTTCAGGCAGGGATAGATGGGAAGTGTTATCTAAAGCTTAACCTTAGATGGCAACAGTGGGAATGGAAAGCCAGAGCAAGTGCTCCAGACCATTTAGAGATAGAATTAAGAGCTCTTTTATTAGATGAGTTGACAGTTCCTGGAGAAACTTAAATGGAGGAGTATGGCAGAGCAAGCTGGAGTCTAGAGTTCACAGGGTACCTGCCAGCTAGCCAAAACCCAGGAGCATTTTAGAGGAGGAAAGGAGATTTCTAATTAGAGACCTTATTACCACAATGACATTAAATTAATTCAACAGGACAATCAGGGAGCTGGAAAATAGAGCTAATATCATAATGGTTTTTCTGAAAAACCTAGAGAATATGAAAATTATAAGATTTTTGTGTCTAGGTGAGCTCAGTTGAAATAGCCACACCTATTCATTGCCTTAAAATGGAGGGTGAAATATTTGTAGAAAAAGGGGCAGCAAAGCCTGAGATATTTACTGTATGGTCCTTTAGAGAAAAGGTCTGCTGACCCTGATCAAAATTTGCTGTCCCTGTTTCACTCCCAATAATCACAGACTTTGAACAAAAGTTCCCTTTACATGCTGGCATTTCCTGATGCAACCTTGGCCTTTTGTTAGTTGTGTGCTCTTTTTTTGTATTATTGTTTCTTTTTTTTTTTTTTTTGCCTCCAGGGTTATCACTGGGGCTCAGTGCCTGCACTACAAATCCACTGTTCCTGGAGGACCCCCCCCCCCATTTTATTAGATAGGATAGAGAGAAATTGAGAGGAGAGGGGAGATAGAGAGAAAGATAGATACCTGCAGACTTGCTTCACTGCTTGTGAAGTGCAGGTGGGGAGCCAGGGGCTTGAACCGGGATCCTTGCGCTTCATACTATATGCG